>NC_064810.1:131715465-131867240 GCF_023721935.1 Panthera uncia
CAGAAATCTTCTATAATTTTGGAACATGCATCACATTAATAATTCTAAAATCCAAAAAACTGAATTCCCAAACAGATCTACTCCCTCTATGGATTTCAGATAAGGGACTGAGAATCCATACAAGCTTATTCATTATAATATAGTTTATAAAAGTAAAATGCTAGAAACAACCCAAGTGTTCAACAATAGGGGACTGGTTGAAGAAACTACAGAAAACCACTCTTTCCAGCCCTTAAATCCTAGATCTTTCCACTAGACACTCAGCCTACTACGTGGGTGTAATATCTTCTTTCTGGGTGGTGTATGCTACTTTTTATAGTCAACTTTCACCTCATCTGTCTCTTAAAGTGAGATATATGAAAGCATCAGATAGGACCCACAACTCTGTAAAAGCATATCTGGTAAGAAAATATTGCATAAATGTTAACCTAAGATTAAAATGGCAGGCCAAGGTCACTATAAAGAGATTATTAGTCAATATAAAACGTCCTTAACCAAACCTCACTATTTATCATTTCACTACTCCATTCTTTTAAAAGGAACTCATCCAGAAACATCTTTTGAAAAGAATTTTTGAAAAGAATCATGGTGTGTTAGTTCATGAAGGAGTAATTTGGGAAGCTTTAGTCAGAATTTGACAGGCAGCCACCGCTAAGGTAACCAATAGGGAAGCTCTCATATGCTGGAGATAGTACATGTCCTTATAGGGCAGGAGAAAGTAAAAGAAAATAGGACAATAAGCAAGAACATTAAGAGGCTTAGGTTGAACATATTCCTTTGGAGAGAACGATAGGGATCCAACTGTTCTTGTGTGCTCAGTCTTCCTTTTTGTTATACAATACTCAGGAACACATTCTAGAAAATCAACAAAGGTTGCTGACAAATGAATATATAATGTTCTCTATCCTCTCCCATCACGGAGCACTTTTCTGTACTTGGGTGCTGAGTAAAAGCTTTATGAAAATGGGATCTGAGTTAGAGCCTTCCTAAAGGGAGTATAGGATTTGGAAGTTAGAAAACACATCAATTTTCCCCATAAGATCTTTCCATTCTAGTGTCACTGACACTTTCTTTACAAATGATACAACCATTCAATTGATCTCTTCATTCAAATATTTAACAGTTATGTTTTCCTTACTAACACTAGTTAATAATGAATGTATTAAGTTGAACCATATGAAAATGCTGATATTTAATAGTTTTTACCTACCAAAAAAAAGGGCAATTGACAAGTTTTAAACTTCATTTCCGTTACTTGTAGTTTCATCTTCTCTTCACATTTAGTCATCACCCAACTCAGGAATACTGATTTATACACTACTACCAGAATAACCTCTGATTCCAGGGTTTGATCAGGACATACCTTGTTGCATGTCTTTCTCTTCCACCTCTGAAAGTTTATTAGAATGCAATTGTTTGTATATGGTGTTTTTAAAGGATAATCTTAAATCAACTCTTAGGTATCAAAAGGATAATGCACTTTCAAGCCTGACAATTTAGTTAATTTTACTATTCAGGAAAACATTTCATAAATGATTGTCATAGACTAGAAAACCCCTTACAAGCACAAAGTAACCATTATTAACTGCCCTTAGAACAATAATTTACATACAAAGTGAATTACAGGCAGTGACCCTTTCTATTATTTTGGTGAGTACCAAAAGTAGGAATAAAAAACAAGAGGAATAGAAGGAAGGATAAACAAAAAAAAAGGAACATTTAAGACACTGGTAAACACATACACAGGAAAAGCCAAAAGTGCAGAAGTCAAAGAGAACTTAAATTTTTACACTGTTACAAAATGTCAAGCAACCTACAGTACCCTCCTCCTTCAACACAAAATAAAAATAAAAACTAAAATAAAAACTGCTTAACATGAATGAAAAGCATGTTATGCACTGATAAATGTTTGTCATTAGTAAAAGAGCAAGTACTTGATTCTAACTATTTGTAACAGAACTAGATAAATAAGTGTAAATCAAGAATTAATATAACAAACATTAAAAAATTTCCCAGTAACAATATTTACAAGATAGCTATGAAATCTGGGTATCTAGGAAAAGAACAGAGTGATGGATCCTCTCCTCAGAGCTCCTTGGACACACAATGGCATAAATGAATTAACATTCCCATTTGGATGTAATTATTTGATGGGATTAGAAGTTTATATATCAATATAGCACTCTCCTAAATAAAAATATAAAGTTTAACAATGTGCTCTGCTGCTAACAAGCATTCAAATGGAAATACATTTTGCATGCTTTTCTTGGCAACTTCCATGGAGTCACCTCTGGCTTTTTTTTTTTTTTTTTTTTAATCTGAACACAAGTAACAGCCATAGGAAGATGAAAGAAATTAAAAGATAACATTTTCCAATTTGCCAGGACATAAATATCAGAAATTTATGTATGACAGACAGTAAATAAATGCAGAGAAAAACACAACCACATACAAAACCGTAACAGTGTCATCTTGCATTTCTAAGGATGGGTCAGTGCTGGCTTCCTGATTACACAGAACAACTATGTTATAAAAACACTAGAAATTCCCATGATACAAATTTTTTTCTCTTGTGGATAAGAGTACCCATTTATATTGTTATAATAGCAATTAAAAAACAAAATTCAGATGAGCATATTTTAAAGACTTTGTTGGCTTTGTTCAAAGAACATGAATCAGGCAGCATCCAATCTAACAGACGGAAGGAAGCTCCCAGGAGCTATAGGAAATGAATGACTTTTATAGGCAGAAGGGAGCAGGAACAAGAAGTTACACTAGGCAAAAAAGCAAAGTGGTTATGGCAAGGTCACTTCTCTTCATGGGATGGGAGGGATCTATCAGGGAGATTACCTAATTGGTGCTACTGATTAGGCCATTCCTGATTGGTTTAAGATTCCATTTCTAGGGGAGCCAATACTGTAATTAAGCTAAGTCTCAGTCTGGTGATGTAGGGCTTAGCATAAGAGAGTCTATTTAGGACCTGTTGTCTTGTTTTTAACAGAACCAAAAATCTTCTACCTATAAACATATTATCAGATCAGCCTTTTTTTCAAGAATTCTTGTTTTGCTAAAATTCTATTTTATAATACCTAAACAAATCAATAAACTATAACTTTGTAAGTAAACAAACTCTAATATCAAATCTTTATTAAAACCAAAATCTTGTTTCCCAAAACCTCAGATTTGCTCTCAAAATGATTTTTAATAATCAATTTGTTTATGTAAATTGCAGTTTGAGCTCATGAAAAAAGAGACACTATGGAAAACACAAACCTAACAGTCTGTACAATATAAAATTATCACCTTAAATTATAAATTAATAACACTAATGGCAAAGACTGTTTGAACAGTATTTAGTAAAATCCACTGATTTAATAGCATAAAAATATCAAATGGGCTTCTCTTTTAAAAGCTTTCAATAATCATACAAAAAGACCAAAAAATTTTTGCATGGGGAATGGGTATCAATGACGTCAAAAATGAATGGTCAGGAACAGGGTTGAATTCATGCAGTTATACGTAGGATTTTTAAAAATAATAATCCCTGGGATGCCTGGGTGGCTCAGTCAGTTGAAGGTCCAACTTCGGCTCAGGTCACGATATCAGGGTTATGGACTCAAGCCCCAAGTCAGGCTTTGCGCTGATAGCTTAGAGCCTGCTTTGGGATTCTCTCTCCCTTTCTCTCTGCCCCTCCCCCATTTGTGCATGCTCTCTCTCAAAAACAAACATTAAAAAAAATTTTTAATAAAAAGTAAGTAAAAGCCCTTTAAGAAACTATTGGTTATGAATGCCAGATTGAATGGGAATGAGAAAATTTGGGGAAGAGAGGGTACTTCTCAGCTAGGAGTTAGATGGCAAACTCATTCTGTAAAGGGCCAGTCATTATTTTAGGCTTCGTTCGTGGGCCAGTCTTTGTCTTAACTACTGTACTCAACTCTGCTGTCAATTAACAAGTGTGGCTATGTTACAATAAAACTTTATGGCCACTGAAACTTGAATTCTACATTGTTAAAGAAAAAAAAAGAAAGAAACAACAGATCCAAAATGGAGTCACTTGTGCTTAGCCTCACATCAACAAACCAAGACTTACTACCAAACCTATTTGCAATTTCAGCCTCTCCCAGGAATATGACCTTTAACCAGTCAATCTGGAATTACATGGTCAGCACTAGGGACTTAGTCTGACAGACCCCTATCTTCCCGACAAGGTTGCCTGAAACAAGCTACTCTTTGCTAAAGTAACTATCTTGCCCCACTTCTTTCTGCCTATAAAAATCTTCCATTTTGTACAAATCCTCAGAGCTCCTTTCTGTTGGCTAGATGGGATGATGTCCAATTCATGAATCACTGATCTTCAGATTTACTCTATTGAATTTTTTAAACAATATAAACGTTCATGTGTCAAGAAATCACTTTTCTTCTATTTTTAAAATATTAAAAACTGTAAAACTCAGGGCACCTGGGTGACTCAGTTAAGCATCCAACTTCGGTTCAGGTTGTGACCTCATGATTTGTGAATTCAAGCCCTGTGTCACGCTCTGTGCTGACAGCTCGGAGCCTGGAACCTACTTCAGTTTCTGTGTCTCCCTCTCTCTCTCTGCTCCTCCCCCACTCATGCTCTGCCTCTCTCTGTCTCTCAAAAATAAGGAAATGTTAAAAAAAAATACACTGAAAAACTCAGGGGTGCCTGGCTGGCTCAGTTGGTATAGCATATGACTCTTGATCTCAGGATTGTGAGTTCAAGCCCCACATTGGGCATAGAGCTTACTTAAAAAAATAAAATGTACAAGTCATGGTTGGTTTGTGAGTTGTACAAAAATGAATGGCAGGTCAGACTTGGCCTATGAACCAGACTTAAGTCAACCCCTGTTCTAAGTCATGCTTTACCACACTATCATCCTTTAACCACAAAACAGAGATTAGAAACTTTTGTCTCCCCTCATTTTCTACATCTACCTCCTAAATATTTTAGGATCTATCTTCCATTTTCTATCACCAATGTCTTAATTCAGAGTTATCATTTCTCACTTAGATAAATCCCCCCCCACCAAACTAAAACACAGTGTGATCTCCATGCCTCTAGTATGGGTCATACCTCTAAACAATCCTAAAAGACTACTACTAGAAGTAATCTTTTTAAAATGCAAGCCTACTCTTATAAGTTTGGTTGATCATGTAGAGCTACATAAATAAAAACACACATCATTTAAAGAATACATTAATAGGGGCGCATGGGTGGCTCAGTCGGTTGAGCGTCCAACTTCGGCTCAAGTCATGATCTCACAGTTTGTGGGTTCAAGCCCCGCATCAGGCTCTGTGCTGACCGCTTGCTCGGAGCCTGGAGCCTGCTTCAGATTCTGTGTCTCCTTCTCTCTCTGCCCCTCCCCTACTCTGTCTCACTCTGTTTCTCAAAAATAAATAAATGTAAAAAATAAAAAAAATTTTTAAAGAATACATTAATAAATTTGACTTAATACAAAGCATTTAAATCACAAACACAAGAAAAATAGAAGTTCTTTACAAATCCCAATGGAACATCTGCAAATTTACATATAGAAGATAATCTTAATACTGTAAAAATACAAAACCCACATTTGTTGACCACAATGCAAATGTAGAATTTTTTCAATACCAAAGAAAATCCTTAATAATCAGAAATTGAAACAAATTTCACTTCTAGACAGCTTATATAAAAAAATCACCATATAGTAATTGAAATAATGAGTTAATAGGTCTAGACTTTGAGCATTAATGGCTGCCAACATTTAAAATGATAAAATACTATATGCCTCCTGATGAAAGGATAGAACAGCACCTATAATCTTGCCTAAGAAATTCAATCTAAATCTAATTAAGCTCTCATGCCACCTGGCAATTTAAAGAAAATATAGAAGGAAATGTTTACCTGCACCATAAATACGGGATCAGCAAAATACAGACTGCAGTGACCTCTGCAAGTTTTCAATAGGTCACTTATAAAGAACAGAAAGAGTTGGAGAAAACTATAGAATAAGAAAGACCTAAAAATGCAAAAATCGGTTTTAAAAATTGGCAACTAAACTGTGGTTAGAGATACAAACTTGGGTAATAAAACCATAAAGAAAATTAAGTAAGTCATTATTCTGAAAGTCAGAAGAGTGGTTAATTTTTTTGGAGGCAGAAATGGTGCTGTAATAAAGCACACGTAAGGGCTTCTAAAGGGGCTGGCAAAGCTCTGGATGATAATTACAAGCACGTCTGTCTTAACAATAGTTCAACAAGATACACACTTGTTTTATAGTTTTCTATTTTACACTAAAAAGGTTAAAAACAAATTAATGAAAGCAAACAACAACAACATCTTAGTATTAGATGTTAAAAGAAAGGGGATGTAGGGGCGCCTGGGTAGCTCCCTTGGTTAAGCGTCTGACTTCAGCTCAGGTCATGATCTCACGGTTTGTGAGTCTGAGCCCCGTATCAGGCTCTGTGCTGCCAGCTTGGGGCCTGGAGTCTGCTTCGGATTCTGTGTCTCCCTCTCTCTCTCTGTCCCTCCCCCACTTGTTGCCCTGTCTCTCTCTCTCTTAAAAATAAATAGATGTAAAAAAAATTTTTTAATAAAGAAAAAAGCAAGGGGATGCAATCCCAGACCTAAATAATTTTTTTTAAAAACAGAGGAAGAAAAAGGAACATTATCTACAACTTTATGCCAACAAATTTGAAGATCTAAATGAAATAAAGGGAAATTAATGAAATGGATAGTTTTCTAACAAAAGACAGATTTCCACAATCAATTCAATATGCTGCAAAGAACCTGAATACACCAATAAATTTAGAAGCTATCAGAAATGTAATCAAAGATTTTCCTCCATCACCACAATACTGCTCACTCCCAACCAAAGGCACCTTGATTATAGTGTGGGTAAATTTTAACAAACTTCCAGAAATTAATAATTTCTATTATGTTTAAACTGTTCCATAAAAAAAGGAAGGTATGCATCCCAACTCGTTTTATGTTAGCATGACTCTAACACCAAAATCTGACAAAGAGAGTACAAGAATGCTTATCTCACAAAATACCATGACCAAGAAGGTATCTTTCCAGAAATGAAAGGGCAATTTAATATTAGCAAACCTATTAACTGATTGCATAAGTAAGCTAAAAGAGAAAAGACCTTAACATCATTTCATTGAGTATAACAAACTTGATAAAATTTAACACTCATTCCTAATGAAAAATACATAAAAAATAAAATTGTCATTCTTTAATACAGCATTTATTAGCATGGAAAAACCACTGATAGAAGATACAACAGTAAAACACAAATGTATTTTTCTTAACAGTCAGAAATAGGAAAGGATATTGGCTATTAATGCTTTTATGCAGTGTTGTTAGGGACACTTTAGCCAACCAAACAGGTCCAATTAAAAAAAAAAAAACAAGTATAAACTATGTATACCCACTACTACTGATGAGGACCTGATCAAACCATCATCTCTATCTTAAGTACTTAGCACAGATAAATGGGTGTCTTGTTTTATATGTGCTTTAAAACAAATTAGCATCCATCCATCAAATCCTGAGATCTCAAATCTTGAAAACACTGCTTACAGATTTATTTTAATTCTGAATCTATCATATTGCAGAGTAATACTCTAGTGTTGAATGGAAAAGAAGAAAATAATAAACAGGTCAACAAATCTAATTTGGTTCAAATTAGTATCAAGTAATAAAAATGATGTATCAATTACCACATTTTCTAAAATATTTTTCATACACTGCTATTTTAAGTAAAGAAAAAACTAATAATTCCAACAAAGTAATCAGACTGCCATTTTCATTGCAAAAGTTAAATAAGTACATGGTTGGCTGTTGAAATAAAAGTCCCCCAAAGAGATGAAGTGGTGAGTCAGGGGTTGGGGAGAATAAACCCCAAAGAAAACCTCATTTCTAAGATAGCATTTTTCTATTTTCACTTGCTGTTTCTGTTAACAGTCACCAAATAGTTATTTCTTTCTCCCAGATAAAACAAAACAATATATGGTATATTTCACACGCTTTATAAAAAAGAAATCAAGTTACCTTGTTTCTTTATAGAGGACATCTTTTCATTATTTTAAAATCAATAAGGAATTAATTTGTTTTCTTTCATTTCATTTATATGCTTCAATTCAGTTTTGTGTGTGTGTGTGTTGAAACTTATACATTTGATAAATTTTGCTGAAAAATGTAAAATCCCATATTTCCAGAAAAAGTAGAAATGTTAAGAAGTCAAACTTTCAAACTAAGGCTCTATGCATACTAAAAGAATAACAATTTTTCTCCTTTCATATTCTCTTTAATTACTGCAACTATAATTCAGCAAAGTTCCCATATGGTGGTTTAGCAAAATATTTGAGATAAATTTTTAAGCACTCACAACATTCTGAAGGCAATGAAACTAAGGCCATAGTGAAGTTATCATTTCATACATATTACGAGTACCATATGATACATCTCTAACAGTCTACTGTGAACATGTAGAATCATATACTTAACGTTAAAATGCCACCTCACCATAAAGAATTAGTTATGATACCAACAAATATATTTCTAAAAATTGACATGGTTTAAATGGAGACAAATTAAAAGACAGAAACAAGATAAAAATAAAACTAACCAAAACCAAGCTGCTTACAGAAGGTAATGTATATAACAGGACAGAGTTTTGAAGATTTGATACATACCAGGGAGCCCTTCCAGAGCAAATATTAAAATCAGTAAAACTGGGGCTGGGCCTTCTGTTTACCTTTTGGTATAAAACACTGATACAGATTTTTGAAATAAAAACCTCATGAGCTAAGAAATAGTAACCAAATGTACTTTCAAGTTAATCATATTAAAGACTATAGTAAATTTCAAACTGTATCAGATTAAAAGATTAAATATTTAACCCCTCTTTCCTTTCCCCCTTTTCTCCCTCTTCTCTGTTTTTCTTTCTTTCTAGACATACATATATATGTATAATTCATTCATTTTAGGAAGCTGAGTTGGTAACAAAAAAATTAATAAAATCTTGTATAAACAACTTAGCAGACCTTTCTATATAGTTGGCATTTACTTTTTGAATATGGAAATTCTGTAGGTCAACTTCACTAGATACCAGTCTGCTCTTAGATATTTTGGTAAACAAAGAACCTTGTCTTCTTGTTAAATTCAATAGACAGAGAAGGAATGTCTTGGTAAAAAATAACTGAATCATCATCCTACTATTTCTCATACCCTGAATCATTACTATATATATCCCCATGCCTACATTTTTGCTGATAAATAAAATTCTGATTCCCTGACTTCTATCCTAGCAAAATGCACTAAACTTCATACCAATTATACAATTTGACAATACATTCTCCTTAAAAATAAATAGTCCTAGAGTAATTCATTTTGTTTCTAAATAGACATTACTCGTCTCAGACTTTTTTGTCTTCAATATTTCCACAAAAGGATAATTACTAAAATTAGTGAGTGGTGCACAGTTCTTATTCCGAATAACCTGACTAAAGCAGACCACTCACTAATAAAGTGCAACTTAATAAATCATGTGGAATCTTATTTTGTTGAAACCCTTACTAACTCCTAGCACCATCTGTTACCATCAAAACTATATGACAAGATATGATATATAATTAATAGGTAAACAACAATCTAATTAAAATGGACAAATACTCCATGTTCCTGCCATTTGGGAGCTCTAATTACAGACTAAATTTTAAGCTTGAATTAAATATTTAAGCTGGAAAATTAACTTTCCTTCTCGAGCCTTGAATACATTAATACAGATATGTGAAGCGACTTCCTGATGGGAACTTAAACATGTAATTTAGTTTCATCAAAGCAGTTACTAATTGTTAAGCAGCAGTACCTTACCATATGTACACAATAGCTATTTAGAGCTGAAAAGGTGGTTCTAAAGCACCCCTCTGCAACCCTTTCCTGACATAAATATAAAATGTATATACAGCACAGCAGTAAATACTACACATTGAAAATAAATTACTTAGAGTCTTCAGCTTTCAATGCTTTCTGAAAACAATTAGAAATTGGTCTAAATAAACAAAATATACCTATATCTGACATGGTTAAAACCACACACAAGTATAAAAAGGCAAAAAGTATTCAAGAACAAAAGGCATCCAAGTAGAAAATTCCCAGAATACACAAAATTAATAATAATAATAATAATAATAATAATAATAAATCCTGACCTACTGAATCAAAATAACGAGTTAAGACAGTATTCTAATCCTTGTTTTCTTGCTACCACTTCTCTTCATAGAACATAGATTTTGGTAATCATGTTCTAGGAAGCATTTAAGAAGATGACAGTTTAAAGGTAAATGCTTTTCTACATTCTTCATTCATTTCTGAATGTGGGGAGAATAAGATTTTAGAACATATGACCCTGATAGGCACCTGCTTAAGAAAATAAATTTTGTACAAATATAAGAAATAGACATTTTTCATTCCTATTTTATATTTAGAAAACAGAGAAAATGAGAGATTGGTAAAGAAAGGTATATATTACTGTTTTTTAAAATAGGTCATTCTATTTTTTTTATAAACGTAACAAATAACAGGTGAGAAATATTAATTTGGTTACAAAAAGAGAACACTGTCAAGGGGTTGGTGGAAACTGGTTTTGTTTATATATTAAATATTTCTTTGTCAAGCATTAAATAGTGTAACCTAATGTAACAACTGTTAGGTTGCACTTAAAATGACCTGATTTTTACAATTACATAAAAATAGTAGTACACTGGACCGCTTAGCATTCAAAGCCAAAAACAAATACTGTAACATCTGCTTACTTTAAGTCTTCCATATTTTTGAAATTTTTATCAGAATTTAAGTGAATTAAAATTTAAATTCCAATAAGATCTGGATTTAAGAATGAATAGGAACCTTCTGTTCTATTTTGACAACAGAAAATATATTTACTATATAATTCATTACTCTTATTCTAGGTTTTTGCTCAAGAAGTTTATTGCCTGCTTTTTTCTACCACGATTTCCTTATGTATCTGTTCTTCTCAAAAGTTGCCAGTATTTTACTTATCCTTAAATTTTTCATTCAGGTAAACTATGGAATATTTGATGTTCCTAGAATATTGATGATCCTTATCCGAATATGAGGATACTCTTTTCCTTTGTAAGTTTATTTATTTATTTTGAAAGAGAAAGAGAGAGTGGGGGAGGGGCACCGAGAGGGAGAGAGGAGATACTCTTAATTTCAAAAAATCTCACAGATCTGCCCTCCACACAGAGACATAAGTAAAAGTACTTTCAGTCTTCACTAACTGACAAAATACACGAAATACACAAAAGTATGTGGATTCAGAGATGTCTTGCCATTCCCCTAAAGTTTCACAAAGATTTGTAGCCACAGACTGGCAAATACCCACAGAAAGAAAACAAGGCCACTCCCTGAACAATCCTTTGAAATGAAAATTTATTTTCATGTTATTCTACATAACACACAGATTAGCAAACGAAGGCCAATCAGTGAATTATTACTAAGAGATGAAACTGTCCGATCAGATTTGATGGGTATAAAAAACGTGGCTGCCTCACACTGAAGTTGCCGGGTTCTTTTTAGATATGAAATCATTCAACTGGAAGATAACAGAAGTTCCTCCATAATGCAGGCTAGAAAAGTCTATTCAATTTTATTTAAAATCTGTATGCTGTAAAAGTACATGCCATTGAATTTACTAGGATGACAACTATACAGATATGAAATTCAAGACATATTGATTCAACATATTGAACTGGTTTTTAAAACTAATTTATATAAATGATTATAATAGTCTATATTATGTTTAGCCCTTGAGGCATATGGTAGTAAATTTGAATTTAATTTTAAGTAAATTTACATAAATATAAAAAGTTCAGTAATTTTTATCCATCCTGCATATTGAAACAGAACAAATAAAAAAACAAGAGGATTATACTTTACAAATGCACTTCAAGCTGAAGTTCAAAACAAACCAAAAACAGAAGTTTATTTCTTAAAAAGAAACCAAAGAATGGCTGGTTTTTATTTAAGAAAATAAAGAAAAAAAAGTCACAGATGAAGTACTAGTGAACATTATATGCAGTAAATATTTACACATTTATAAATATAATTCATAACTACATTATTTTGCAGTATGATTTACATTTACTATATATTCTAAAAAAGTTAACGTGACTCAAAAGCCCTCACACTGATGTATAGTATACATATATTCAGAAGGAACTACCAATAAAGACAGGAACACAGTAACTCCACTTCATGGAACTTATGTACTTTACGAAATGAAAATACTTTTAAAGGCAGTAAACTTTGCCTTGGTAGTTACTAGAAAGTCAGAGATCTCATCCTTCATATAAGCATGGTTCTACCCTCCCATCAGTAAAGGTCAAATTCTGATTAACTTAGAGACTAAGCCAGAAAACACAGAGCCTCTGAACAAGGAGCACAGACACTGTTGAAATTAAGCGGTCTTGATAATAAAAATTTGCACCCTGAATTCACCTCATCCTAGTTCCATCAAATAACTAACTGGCTCATACATCCAGAAATTCTAAATATATTAAGCAAAAACCAAGATATGATCCCTAAATTTGGAATTTATATAGTTACTATCGGAGGTATTTTCAAATAAATGCCTATCATTTGCCAGTGGCTTTACAGTATTTTTTCTAATTCCTGAAACTATCTATAAACTATACGTTATGAGGAAACTAGCTCAGAGAGTAGTTACCTTGTCTAAGGGCACACAAGTACAACTCTAATCTCTAATGCCAAACACTGTTGTGTTTGACACTATTTTCTCAAACATTTTATTCTGAAAATTTTCAAACATTCAGAAAAGTTACAAGAATGTTACACTGAACATTCCTTTACCTACCATCTAGATCCTATAACTGAGATTTTACTATACTTGTTTTATCACTGACCTATCCATCTATCCATCAGACTATTGTTTTTTATGCATTTCAAATTTGTAAACACTATATTATTTTTTCAACATTTTATCACAAATATTTTTGAATATACAGAAAAGGTGAAGGAATTTTACAGTGAACATCCACCTAGAATCTTCAATTACATTTTAGTATACTTGTTTTATAAAGTTTCATCCACCCTTCTAACAATCATTCTTATTATTTTAATTGTCTGAAATATTGGTTGCAATTCCTGATTCTCTTCTACAAAGGAAGAGCTACTGAAAAGTTGTTTTCATGTATTTAAAACTGCTATCTTACCTTTATTACTTTCAGTTCAAGAAATGTTTGGCTATACATGCTTTGAATGTTTTTTCACATTTCTGATTTTTCTATCAAGTATAAAGACACAAACTCTTCAGAAGAAGACAGAACTCGCATGTTTCTCTTTTGAGGAAAAAAATACTGAAATACTTTCTTAGACTGTAAGATAAATTGAAAAAAAACTCATAAAAATTTCTCAGAAAAAAAAAATTGCACTTCCTGACAAATGAACAGACTTACTCAATCAAGAAACTCAACATACAAGTGGCTTCGAAACTTTACTTTGAAGAAAAGTTACACTACTAAAATTAAATGGTTATATCGTTATACATTTTCACGGTGTTTGTGGTTGTGATTCTTTGATATATACATAATTGTCATTTTCCGCAAGCAAAATTTTATTCCCAATTCACATGATGACATTTCAGAGTATGAGAATTTCCTGGAATCTGGCTATTAATCTTAAACTAATAAACTACTTTGTTGCCACAATCTCCTCTTACCCCTTCCCTCAGTACAAGTGTTTTCAAACTCACTGAAACCATCTACTTCTTTGACTTCACTTAATTTCAATCCCTTGTTCCCCTTCTAGTTTCACTTCCTTCCCCAACAATCCTAGACTATATGAGCTACTATCTCAACTAATGTCTTATCAATACATTGTCCTCTTTTGTTTTGCATATGTCAGCTGTTATCTTTCCTGAAATCATTCTAATATCTGCTCAATCTCAGTCACCTTCTCTGAGTCTACAAACAATTTGCCGAAAGAAGAGGAAATAAAGAACTAGTAGGCATTACTTCTATTTCACAACAACTGAACCCCATAGCCCACTGTGGCAGTGGATGAGGTGCAGCACTCAGAGAGGAACTGCTGGGAGGAGTGCAGTTCGCTGACACTTCCCAGCTGTCGTACCTTCAGGATCCACAGCAGTGTTCAATTCAAGGCCATACGCACCCCAGCCAGAGAGCATTGCTAGAGGAAGGCCATTCCTGACCAACACAAGGCATCTCTAATGGGCAAAACTTCCCCTGCCCACCCCCAACTAGATATTAATTGTTCAAATTGCCATTCTCTGTGCTATAAACTGCAAGCTCCCAAGGGAAAGAATCCTATTTTAACTTGGTTGATCCAACACCTAGAATACTTTTTGCCACCATTGGTAACTAAGCAAAATGTTCTGTGGAAAACAGGAAAAAAAAAAAAGATCCTTAGTATTTGTAAGCTATTTTACAAAATAATGTAACTCATACTTGCTGGTTCTCACCTTCATCTCTGTGATGGCTAATATGATATGTCAACTTGATGGACCTAATGGATGCTAAGATAGCTGGTAAAATGTTATGAGAGACACAGAGATTAACATCTGAATCAGACGGAGTAAAGAAAATGCCCTCACTAATATGGGTGGGCATAATCCAATACAGTGAGGGCCTGAATAGAACAAAACATGGAGGAAAGGCAAATTCACTGTCTCAGCATCAGCTGAGATACTTAGACTCAGACCAGGATTTGACTATCTCCCCGCCCCCAACATTTATCACCCCAATTCTCAGGCCTTCAGACTCAGAACGAATTGCACCACAGGCTTTCCTGGTTCTCCGGCTTGCAGAGGGCATATCTTGGGACTTCCTGATGAGGGAGCCAAAGGCAAGCTTAGGGCAAAGCACAGCTAACCCTCCCCACCCCCCCAGCCTCCCCCCCTCCCGTGGGATATGTGTGACATTCTTCAGGCACTCCTGGAAGCCCAAGAACAAAGGAAAGGGAAAAACAAATGGCTAACTGATAGAGATCACAGTCATACAGGACAAGAGTCTCCAATCAGTTTTCAAATGTCTTAGTAAATTAAAAGAAAAAAGCAATCTTATCAATAGCCTAATCTCCAGAAACCTACAGACTCAGTTTCCTGGAGCCCTAACATCACCCTCCCCTCCATAGTGATGTAGGGAACAAAGGCAAGAAGAAAATGTAGATAAAATTAAATTTCTTTATAGCCTGCAACCCATTGGCAAATACTTGAGGCAAATACAGGGTAAAATATTCCTCCAGAAACTCTCTACTGTCTTAATGTTTATGACTTACTATAGGGAAAAACAACCTTAGCCTGACAATAGCAAGACCTCCAGTATCAAGAGGCCTCTAAATTTAGCATATGAAAGTACTTTTGAAAATCTTTTTCTTTTACCCCACCCCCATCTCCATAGTTTATAACCAGTCACTCTTCACAACCCCAGAGCAGCCCTTTCTGCCCACAGGTCCTGTCCCAGTGCTTTAATAAAATCACCTTTTTTGCACCAAATTCTCAAGAATTTTTTCTTGGCCATCAGCTCTGGACGCCCCACCATCACCACTCCCAAACCCCATCACCTCTTAGCTTCCACAACCACACGCGCCAATACCTGTTTTATATGTACATCTCCTATTGGATCTGTTTCTCTAGAGAACTCTAATGCGATCCACAGTGCAGGATGACAAGCCCCTATAAATTGTTCCCCAGAACATTTCAAGGAGTCATCCTCAAGTATCTCATATGTATTCATGAGCAAGACCAATCAGCTGGCAGTCACCTACCATACACATTGATCATCTCACCCCTCTTTGTGCCTCTCCCTGTGTGGTATTTGAGGTCAGCTGACTCCATTCCCTCCAAATTAAGCTTGGGTGGGCCTCATCTGTTATTTCCACCCAGGTATTGCCTTTGCTCTGTACTGTTGATTACTGGCGGCCACTGTCACTGACAGAGACCACTGCGGCTTCTTCAGCGGACGCCCACTCGCCCTGAGTCCTGCTGACCTCTGCTCTAACTACTGCTCTGCCAAGCAGCACTGCTGCCCCATGCCTTTCTAACACTGCCAGCAAAACGCAGTCTGTAAAATGCCAATTACCCTGTGGATCATGGCAAAGAGGAGAAACAATGCCTTTCTACTGGTCTCTGAGCTTAGAAGATACAAGCGAGAGGATACTTGCTCGTCCCCAAGTACCTTACGGTATTTCTCTTTATCCTCCTGTTGTTAGTATTTGTTTTCTCACAGCCCACCCACCTTTCTATCTCCACAGGTCTCCGACACAAGGCCTAAGACATCTGGACCAGAAAACAGATCCCTGGATGAACTCAAAAATGCTGCCTCTCTAACAACTAATACTGTAACACCAGGTTCTGGCTCTTTATTCTTTCATTTTCCTTAAAAAAAAAAAAATCACTTTTGTTCCTACACATTAAAGACTATCGGCAGGCCAATCCTGCTGGTCACCACATCCCAGATATGGCTGAACTCCTGAAGTGGTACTCGAGGGCCTCACTGATAATACTCTACCCAGAAAGAGTCTTAAACACAAAAACCAACCAACCAACCAACAACAACAAAAAGTCGAACTATTTAAACATGGAATATCCTTTCTTGCTCCGTGTTTTTCATACTCAATACACTCCATTAAAGATTTCACATTAGGGACGCCTGGGTGGCTGTCGGTTAAGCATAGGACTCCGGGTTTAGGCTCAGGTCATGATCTCACAGTTCGTGGGTTTGAGCCACGTGTGGGGCTCTGCGCGGACAGTGCAGAGCCTGCTTGAGATTCTCTGTCCCTCGCTCTCCGCCCCTCCCCCTCTTGTGCTGTCTGTGTCTCTCTCAAAATCAACAAATGAAATTAAAAAATTTTTCACATTAAAATCTCTGAATTATATTTGCCACCCAAAGCAAATTTCCCAATCAGAAATAAAAGCCTCCCTTTTGGGAAATAGCTCACAAATTAACCTTTCTTTTATGTTTATTTATGTTTATTCTTTTATGTTTATTCATTTATTTTGACAGAGAAGCAGGGGGATAGGGAGAGGAGGAGAGAGAGAATCCCACGCAGGCTCTGCACAACCAGCACAGAGCCTAATATAGGACTCAAAGTCACAAACTGTGAGACCATGACCTGAGCCAAGATCAAGAGTCAGATACTTAACCAACTGAGCCATCCGGGCACCACAAGTTAATATTTTTATCTGGACTTTACTGTGATTATGCCAACAGTGGCACACCACCTACCCAAAGCGCTTCAGCAGTAGGAGGCATTCTGCCTCTGTCAACGTTCCAAAAGGTACTTCCTGAAGAACACCAAGGTAGGAAAGGGGTAGCTATAGAGTGGAACAACAAGCGATAATCCCCCTGGCCAGGAATTACCAGTACATTTATCCCTACAATGGGAGGATTCCTTCTTTAAGCCATGAGAACACAAGGAAAGAACAATAGCTTTTCTAGCAAATTCCATTCAAATCAGAATCTACTTTTGAGGGTAAGATACACCAACAAGTATAAGTATAAATGAGACAAAGAACAGACTATAGGAAAAAGAATAATTCAAATTCTCTGAAAAAGCAAATTTTAGACAAAATGTACAATAAATATCAACATTACTAGTAGTTCAATTCCATTCAAAAAATGATACACATTTAGAAATTAAATTTCTGGCTTTATAAACATGATGAATAAGCAAATGCTTTAGGTTAATATATTTTTCCCATCAAGCACTCTATATAAGAAATTTTTCCTCAAAGCTCCATTACTAACAAATTCCAAAGTGTTCATTCACTAAAAATAGAACTCTTTACTCTTCGTCATTTATTTGGGTACTTTTAGCCATCTTATAAATTGCATATTTCTTAGATTTTAACAACCTATCCTCCTATAATTTTTATATTTTGGTGAAGAAAAAAATACGTGCTTAAAATTGTATGACTTTAAAATTGTTCTAAACAACAAATGCATCTCAATCTTAAAAAAAAAAAAAAACACCAGGGGAATGAGGAGGAGGAAGCTTTAAAGGCATGAAGGAAATAAAAGAAAATACACATGGACAAGAACTGAGGCAGTATGGTATAAATTTCAGGTAATTTTAATCTAGAAAAGTCTCAATTCAATTATAAATATATTTTTTAAAATAGCACACTCTACCTTAGAGAATCTAGGTGGTGGCATTTTTTAAACAAGCAAGGACAACAGAAAAAAAACAGTCTCTCCTTATGTCACGTTTATTCAATTTGTGGACTCGACTGCAGGTGGTCCTTGAGACGGTATCACAAAAGATGTCTAAAACAAAATGGGTAGGTGTGACCATTTATTTAAAATTCAGGCAGTTTTTCAAAACTCTATTTCTATGCAGAGTGTCCAATTATCTACAAGATATATACAGTCTGTAGCACAAGCTATTATGATTGATTGATTTTTTTTTTAACGAAAATACTTGCACATATATACACAAAATGGATCTTATCTCCCCTCAAAGTATCCATTTTGGGCAGCTATACATCAATTCCACTGAAGAAAATTCAAAAAGAGACATTCCTAAAATACGTTGATTAATGGATTATGTATACATCTTCCCCAAAGGGACTACTTCAAAGGAAATAACACACATTTGAATAAATAGGCTCTGAAATATTTGTTTAAAAATTTGCCTAATTTATCGTTACATGTAATCTAGAAAACTGTAAAAGACGTAAGGTTCTCTGAACAAATACATTTTCACTTGAAATGCAAACATTCAAATAAATCTTTCCTTACCACTCAGTAGTAAGAAAATGGAAAGCGATAAGTGATAAAGAAGTTAGGTATTAAAAAGCCAAGTAAGGATGAAAGGCCGTTATAGTCACTACCTTTTGAGAATTAAGTGACTACTGAGGAAAAAGAAAAATACCTTCAAATCTATAGCAAGCATTGTATAACAAATAGCAGCCAATCCACTTGAAGACTGCAGGTATAAATTTCTCCTACCTTACAAAGCTTTACTTCATCTTTTAGTTATAGTATGCGCAGAAGTGGTTCCAACTAATAACTAATAATTCATTAAAAATGCAATCCATCTTGAAACACTACTACTAGAAAAGCAAATTACTGTCATTTATATTTTAGCACTTGCAGGACAGTAATTTTTACTCTAATCCATACAGTGTTTTGAAAGAGGTATAATTGAAAACTAAATTGAAACTTGTAATTATTATATCTATGCATCCATAGAAACATCTACACATTTTAAAATATATGTATTTTCTTTAATTCATCTTAACCTTAAAAACTCGTCCCAAAGTAGTTTTTATTTAAAAAATGTTTTAATACAAGGCATTTAATTTTACCTTCTTCTGTTTGTTCTGAAAATGGTACAAAACAAATACTTTGACCACAAACCTGCGTATTCCATGCCTTCAATCAAACCGCTGCAATTAATATGAAATTCTAAATACAGAATATAATGCCACATAAATAGTATAACAGCCAAGTCCTGTCTGAGAAGCCATATGTTTTTTCCCATTGTTCAAAAAAAGGAGATGACTTCCCGTCACTTATGTTTCTGATTAGCAAGGTGATTTATGCCACAATCACTAAAAATGCCAGCAAGTGAATGAGAAAATGCACAGTGACTGCACCAGATGTGCACAATAAACAGGAATCCCATTGTAATCTCTGGTACTTAGTTTATATGAAGGTAATGTAGGAAACACTCTTGGATATGGCAAAGTCACTCTTTTTTTACATTTGACTATAAATGATATGAAATAAATTGTGTGTTTTATACTTTATGGCATGCATACATTGATAAATTAGGTACCGTTTTGTATCCCGACTTATCTACAAGACAAACCTGGCTAAGATCATGGGGATTAATTGCTTCAGAAGTGTGAAATGCAGCTTTTCCATTCTTTTCTGCACACTCAGTGAAGAAACAATGATTAATCACTGTTTAACTATTCTCTGGAGGATCTACAAGATTGCCAAAGCAGGACTTATCCTCATAAATCCAAAAAATACAGGTTTAGATTTGTTGCCAACAACTGAAAGAACATGAACTTAAACCCATTTGTTATCAGATTAAAATAATGTCAAGGTTTTAGAACCCCACTGGTACACAATTTCCTTTTAATTGGTGACTACGATAGGAAATTAGATTAACACACAAGATATAACAGGAGCACATGTATTTTATAAAAATAATAAAAGTATTTTTTAAAAATTATAAAATATCCTCAGCCTACTAATGCCAAACAACATACTATTGAACCGGAGCTGATAATCTCCCTTAGCTACATAAATATTTCCATTGTTCTGTGCTATTTATAAAAATTAAAATACATGCTATCAGATGAAAAGCACTTTTAAATGGTTATTTCATGTGGAAAATGGCTACCTACTTCCAGAAATTTTATTCCAGACAGCTACAGCTGAATGACTATTATGTAGATAAAATGATTTAGTTTGAATAGAACATAAATATATTTAAGTCTTTATAAGACTGGAAATGTAAAACTCCAAACTTTAAGCCTACACTATAAATGATCCAAAAATAAGTAACATTTTGAACAGAAGTACATAAGAAGAGAGGTTTCAAATACATTCCAAGTAATTTAGGCTTTCAAAATATCCAGCCAATATCTCACTACATATATTGAAAAAATTAAGTAACTCTTAAGTTGAGGCAAAATTAGTTCATGTCATTTTTATATCCTGAACACATAGTTTTAATAACTAAAACCTTATCCTGTCTCAACAATGAAATGTTGGTTTAATAACGGTCAAATAATTACAAATTAAAGACTTCTTTAAAATCCTCTCTAAATGAGTGAGCTGTTCACAGACTACTCCTACCTAAATGGGAATAACCTCAAGTAAAGACTTCAAATTTCTATGTAAAATAGAAATGAGGCCACCTCGCAATTATAAAGGATCCATTGTCTATTTGTCTGATTATATGGTCATATTACTTCTCCCTTCCGAGATGCTTCTTTCAGGTCTACTAGGTACCACAAAAACTAGGAGAACTGCAAAGAGGAGGAGGTGAAACTGTTGGTCAATTTCACTGTCCATTAAGTCTTTTTTAAAAGTGAGTAACAAAGAGAATGTGAAACAGATTCTGTCTTTTCCACATTTCTATCTAGAGTTGGCTGTTTATCCATTATCAAAAGGTGAGAGTTAATGTACAGCACATGTATATCAAAAACTAAAAATATTCACAATAAACTTAGCAAAACATAAAGGAAAACATCTTAAAATGACATATGTATTTAAAAGTTAGCTGAGTACCTGCCATAGGGTAAACAGTTAATAAATATCTGTTGATCAAATGAAGAGACGAATTCAGATTGATTCTACTCTCAAAGCTGATGACATTTTAGAGTCTATAAACAGAGAATTACGCTTTGACCCTCTCCCTACGTTCTCAAACATCTCCACTTAAAGTTTTTCAATTCAGTGAACAGGATTTAAAAACCATCCTTATGTGTTACTCAAAATATGCCACTATCATAAAACCGCACAGAGACAATGGCTCGTCTTGTTTAACTCAGAACTATTAGAGGTTTGAGGATGGACATCACTATTACCTTCCAAAGGAACACAAGCATGTCAGAATGAGACAGCTGGGGTTTTTGCATTAAGATTTTTACGGGGCGCCTGGGTGGCTCAGTCGGTTACGCGGCCGACTTCGGCTCAGGTCATGATCTCGCGGTCCGTGAGTTCGAGCCCCGCGTCAGGCTCTGTGCTGACAGCTCAGAGCTTGGAGCCTGTTTCAGATTCTGTGTCTCCCTCCCTCTGACCCTCCCCCGTTCATGCTCTGTCTCTCTCTGTCTCAAAAAAAAATAAACGTTAAAAAAAAAATTTTTAAAAAAGAAAGAAAAAAAAAGATTTTTGCATAAAATTTTGCACTTAAAAAGGGAAAGTCACTGCAAATGGTTTCAGTCAGTAACCTAAACCAGAAACCAAGTCCCAGATGACAAAATGGCAACCCACTGGACAAATGTATACTTGAAGCCCAGGAAAGGAGACACATTAAATGATGTTAAATAATAAAGTTTTTTGTTTGTTTGTTTGTTTGTTTTTAACAGGGAAGCAACTAAGAATATGATGAAGGAGTGCTCTTTAACACCTAAACTATTCACCTATAAAAAGAATTCCCTGAAGACCCTTCTCAGAGTCAGCCAATGAAGTACTGGTCAGACTCAACACAAAATAGTGTATTTCACATATTGGACAAGGATGTAATGTGGGTACATATCAAAAGAAAATGTGAGAACTTTTATTCTTGCCTAAAAAGTAATGCAATAAGCTAGAACCTGCATTTAGAGGGAATCAAAATAAAGTCACAAGAGGCACATGTCATCTTATTTCTATTGCATCCATAACAGTGGATGCTCCCCAAGACAGAGTACTAAGTAAAGTGACAGTCGACCAAATATCCTCTCAGTAGAGGTGTCCTAAGTGCACAAGTGAATTGATGAATCTTCAGGAGGTATTACTCAAAATGTCTTCCAGCTCAGTGACCAAGGAATTCTTTATTGGAGCATTCTCAATACTGATTGATGCATGCTGCTTCTCTTCTACTTAAAAACAAAACAAAACAAAACAAAACAAAACAAAACAAAACAAAAAACTGTCTGGACCTCAGCTTTGCTGTTAAGCTGCCACATGTTTCTCCTTCCACTCTCCCTTGAACCCACTCTAATCAGATTTTGTCCTTTACTGAAACTACTCTTCTGAAATCACCAATGACTTCCCATTGCTAAATCCAACAGTCAATTCACAGTTCATCCATAACTTCATCTTTCAGCAACATTTGTCATAGATGATCATTTCCCTTTCTTCAAATATTTATACCATCTAGCTTAATTAGCTTACAGATATTCTGAAAGCCAAAGAAGTTTTCCTCCTACCTCACTGGGTTTTCCGTCCCTGGACTTCTCTACTAGTAATTCTACTTTTCCTTACCTGTTTACCTAAAGTGTTCCAAAGCTAGAACCTTCAATTTCCTCTAGCTATATTTACTGGACTGTGTCAATATAACCCTTTAAAAATACCATCTATAACTGACAACTTCCATGGTCTCTCCTTTATCCCAGACCTCTCACCTGAACTCTGGTCCAGTCTATCTGTCCTCTTGACCTTTCCACTTGAATATATAATAAACATCTCTAACTCAACATGTTTAATACCAAATTCCTGGCCTTCCCCCAAACCCCTTAACACACAGCCTGTATAATCTTCCCCTTCTTCATCAAATGAAACTCCATCTCTCCTATTATTTAGACCAAAACATTACTGGAGTCATTCTTGACTCTTCTCTCTCTCAGAGTTCAAATCTAATCCATCAGGAAATCCTGTTGTTCAAACCACAATCATCTCTCAGCTCTAACCTTCTGCATGGTCCTTCTGCTTCTACCTTGCTCCCTTAAAATTATTGATTTTTTAAAAATTTTTTAATGTTTATTTATTTTTGAGAGAGAGAGTGCACACAAGTAGGGGAAGGAGAGAGAGAAAGAATCCCAAGCAGATGTGGGGCTAGAACTCACAAACCATGAGATCATGACTTGAGCTGGAATCAAGAGTCAGAGACTTAACCAACTAATTCACCCAGGCACCCCAATTGTTAATTGATTTTAAATTAACTGTAATTCTTTTAAACAATAAACCAGATGATAATTCCCAGATTCCTCTACAGTTTAATCGCTACTCCTCTCACCTCACTTTGCTACAGCCTCACTGACCACTCTGTTGTTCTGTAAACACATAAGCAATATTCTCACATCAGAGCCTTTGCAACTCTTGCCTTCATAGCACAACCATCTAACCTACTATATATTTAATGCATTTATCTTGCTTCTTGTGGACTTCTCTACCTTAAAACTCAAGCTTAATGAAGTTAAGAATTATCTCTATTTTGTTTTCACTGTGATATCACCTAGAACACTTTTCAGTGACAGCGGCTTCAAAGTTCTCAGGAGGAACAATGGATGGCAGAAAAAGATTAAGTCTTTGATGTTTTGAGAAAAATCATTTTAAATCTAGAAATACCCAGCAAAATGATCAATCAACTGTGAGAATAAAAGAAAAATATTTTAGAAAAACAATAAAAAATTATCTAATATGCACAAGTCATAAAATACACCTTTCACCATTTAACCTTCTGAAAATTTACTTAAAGGAAACCTAGGAATAAAGATGACAGTGAGATCCAAGCAATATTGGAGCAAATCCAGCAATATAACGAAAAGAAATCTGAGAATGACCCTTCAGCAAAAGGCCCAGGAAGCTCTGGTTTACTGGTTCATCAAAGTCCAGGATATGTGAGATATTTCTTCAAAGGCAGTAGATAACCTTACAAAAATATTATTTTATCACCAAATATCATTTTATCCAAATTGAATACCTTTTATTTCTTTTTCTTGCCAGATCTCACCAGGATTTCCAGTACTATGTCAAATAAAAATGGTGAGACTGGCTCTTTGTATATAGGGAACATTACCTCATCCATCATAATTACTCACTGCAAAAATAACTCTGATGAAAAATCCAAGTAAAGAACAGTTAGGTCCTTGCAAAGGGGGGAAAAGGCAAGTTTGGCCATTCTTGTCTTTCTGATCTTAGAAGAAAAGCTTTCAGCTTTCACTATTCAGTATGATGTAAGCTGTGGACCTGTCATATACTGCCTTTATCATGTTGAGGTACATTCCCTCTACACTCACTTTGTTGGCAGTTTTTATCATAAATGAATGTTGAATTTGGTCAAATGCTTTTTCTGCATCTACTGAGATTATCATTTGATTTTTGTCCTTCATTTTATGAATGTGGTATATCACACTGACTGATTTGTGGACGTTGAACCATCCTTGCTTCCCTGGAATAAATCCCACTTGATCATGGTATATGACCGTTTTAAGGGACTGTTGAATTTACTTCTGTTCAGTTTGTACAAGAGTTTTGCATCTACATTTATCAGGAATGTTGGCCTGTAATTTTCTTCCATTGTAGCATCCTTATCCAGTTTTGGTGTCAGGGTAATATTGGCCTCATAAAATGGCTTTGGAAATACAGCTAACTCTTAAAACAATGTGGAGGTTGGGCACATTGGCACCCCATGCAGTTGAAAAATCCATGGATAACTTTTGACTCCCCAAACACTTTACTACTAGCCTACTACTGACTGGAAGCTTTACCAATAACACGAACAGTCAATTAACACACATTTTGTATTTATAAGTACTATATACTATATTCTTACAACAAAGAAAGAGGAAAGAAATTGTTATTAAGAAAATCATTAAGATAAAACACATGTACAATATTATATTTATCAAAAAAGTCCACATAAAAGTGAATCCACATCAGTTCAAATCTATGTTGTTTAAGGGTCAACTGTATTCCCTCCTCTTCTATTTTTTGGAAGAGTTTGAAAAGGAATGGCATTAATTCTGCTTTAAATGTTTGGTAGAATTCACCTGTGAAGGCATCAGGTCCTGTACTCTTCTTTCTTGGGAGGTTTTTGATTACTCAATCTCCTTACTAGTGATTGGTCTGTTCGAATTTTCTATTTGACATGATTTAGCTTTGGTAAGTTCTAAGTTTTCAGGAATTTCTCTGTTCTTCCAGGTGCCTAATTCTTTGGTGTATAATTGTTCACAGTAGTCTCTTATGATCTTTGTATTTCTTTTCTTTTCTTTTTTTAATGTTTATTTGTTTTTGAGAAAGAGAGAAACAGAGCATGAGCAGGGGAGGCACAAAGACAGAGGCAGACACAGAACTCAAAACGGGATCCAGGCTCCACTGTCAGCACAGAGCCCAATGTGGGGATCAAACTCACAAACTGTGAGATCATGACCTGATCCAAAGTCGGACACTCAAATGACTGAGCCACCCAGGCACCCCTGATCTTTGTATTTCTATGGTGTCAGTTATAATATCTCCTCTTTCATTTCTAATTTTATCTTTTGAGTCCTCTTTTTTTTTTTTTTTTTTACATGTAGCTAGTTTTGTCTGTATTTTGGAAAAAATAGCTCTTACTTTCACTGATATTTTCTCTTGTCATTTTTGTCTCATTTTCATTTATTTTTGCTCTTTGTTATTCTCTTACCTTACGGCCTAGTTTGTTCTTTTTCTAGTTCCTTTAGGTATATAGTTATTTGAGCTCTTTCTTTTTTCTTACTGTTAACATTTTTCACTATGAACTTCTCTCTTAGAATTTCTTTTTCTGCATTTGATTAGGGATAATTTTTATCATCTTTTTACTTTTCTATATATTCCACCCTTTCTACCACAGCTTTTACTTTCATAATCAGAAAAAATGCTTGCAATTTTTTAAAGGACAAAAACGATAAATGTGATGGGAATGGGTACTGAAAGAGATCACTTTGCAAAAGGATCTGGGTTATTCTAAGCTGATATAGAGGACTTAAAAAGTTAAAAATGTGTTAAACCCAGAATGATTTGAGGGCATCAGCATGCACATACAATTTACATAGAGAGACCAAGCAAGAAGAGAATAAAGAAATATATACTTAACTACAAGGAATGGTTCTATCTAAGGTTTATCCCTTCTTCAAATTTTGAGATATGACCATTTGTACCTGTGTTCTCACTATAGAAGAACCAACTAAGTGCTCTGGTGTTTCCCAGCAGTTACCCAGCTTTTTGACCACAACATGTGATAGCTTGTAGTGAATATAGAGAGAGATGAGAAGCATGGAAAAGATAGATAAAGGGCAGCTTGACTGAGATAGAAAACAAATGGATTCCATTTACTTCCCAATGAGTCAGTCATGAGCAAGTGATGTAAAGTATGATTTACACACAGGTGATGTAAAGTATGGTTTCTGAAATTGCAAAGGCAATCCGTTATTAGACAGGGAAATAAATTTAGTTATGGGAAGCAGCATGTAGTAAGAGAAATATACAAAGATTAGAATAGAATAGAGCACTGCACACATTCCAGGTAGCTAGGGTAAAAACTATTTCAGCTTTTGTTTCACTTTCATTGGTACATTTATGCCTGTGGAAATTGGCTCATAAATGTAAATTTTATTCCTTACAATGGTTGTGTTAAAATAAATGTGAATTCCTCCTATCTGAGACACCTTCAACTCTAAGTTCAATAATTCTAGTTTGGTACTCCTTTAACAAATTTAATGAAGGTGGCGGGGAGGGGGACAGAAAGAGATATGGATATCAAAAGCCTTCTGTATGGAATGTGCTGGAAGTACGCTGGCAGGAAAACATTTTTTAAGGCCCCCTATGAAGGCTCAGTTAAAGGAGAAGGAAAACAATACGGGAAAGGGTAAGGAAAAGATTGGAAACTGATGACTAGATAGATGTAAGAAGTGGAAAGAAAGTAATCAGGGAACTCTGAGTAACTGTTAGAGAACAACATCATTCCCTGAAAAAGCCTACAATCTAAATCTGGCAGATTGTGTAAACGCGCGCATGCATGCACGCACACGCACACGCACACACACACAAATGAATCTCCAGAACATATTACTATAATAAGGATATTTTATTGATAAGTGTTTATGCCCCCCCCCCAAACTCACATGTTGAAATCTTAATTCCCAATGTAATGGGAATACACGATGAAATGGGAATATAGATTATAAGGGTGGAGATGTGGAATAAGCTTAGGAATTCCCTGAGCTTGCAGGGATGAGTTAACAAGGCATAAAGAAATAGAAAGTCATAGGATATACACACCCAAGTTTGGGTAAACAAGCTTAGGTAAATAACATTAGGTAAATGGGGCAAAGGCCCCCAGTATAGGACAAAGGTATAGGAACAGGGAATCTCAGAAAGAAAACATCCAAGATGAGGTAAACAAGATTAGGTATTCAGGGCAGAAAGGCCCCCTAACTTAGTACAGCAGAAAGCTGCTTTCACAGGAAGGAAGGACCAAATTAGGTAAACAAGTAAATAGGGCTACAGACCACAGTGGGGCAAAGTTGCCCACAGCAGAGCTAATTAGCAAAAGAAAGATGCCTTGCTGACTGTGAGGTAGCATGCTCAGGCTTTCTTGTCCCCTAGGCCAGTTTAGGTAAACAGAGGTGGGGCCTCTCTTCTGCTGTAAACAACCTTCCACCCAGATTTTGTTTTGTATTTACCCAAACCTCTAACACCACGTATCTCCAAAACCCTCTTCCCCTCCCCCCACCCATGAGTTCATGTTCATGGTTTCGTTGTCTCTTTGTGCATGTCCATCACACTTGTAAGCCTTCTGATCCTCATAAAAACAGAGCAAGGACTCTTACTGGGGACTTTTGTCTCCTCCCAGGACATTAGCCTCTCTCGCATTTTTAGTCCTGCATCCCACTTTCTTGCTGGACAAGAGAGGACTCCAGACCCAGAGTCTATGACAGGTGGAACCCTCATGAATGAGATTAGTGTCCTTATAAGAAGAGACCTTCGAGAGGTTTCTCACTCCTTCCACCATGTGAGGACACACAAAGAAGATGGTGGTCTGTGAATCAAGCACTGCATCTGCTGGCACCTTTATCTTGGACTTCTCAGTCTCTGTGAAGACTGTGAGAATTGTTACAAATAAATTTCTGCTGTTTGCAGGTCACCAAGTCTATGGAATTTTTGTTACAGCAGCCCAGAGACTAAGACAGATACTGATAGCATCCAATTTTTAAATGTACATTTTGAATAAATATATGCTTACCTTTCAGGAGACCTTTATTGATCCAGAAATCTAACTGACACCTGAAAATGCATGCTCTAATCTGAAGATGACTTCAGATTCAGTACAACAGAGTTCTCCAAATACAAGTCTTGGTTGGCAAACAGGAAGCAAAGAAGAATGAAGAAATAGAGATCACTTGAGTTTTCCCTCAACCAAGCTTCTGACAAAGAAGCAAATACCTAGAAAAATAAATAAATAAAATAGCCTCACACATTCCTATCCCAAAAGGAACCCTGAACCAAAGCAAACAATAAAAAGGCAAGCTGAAAAAATTTAGGTCATACTATTTTAAGCTTTTGGACAAGTGTTATTAGCCTACTCACTAATCACTCTTTCTATCATCTATTTTAACTTCTGGAAGAAAGGAAGCCATTTTATTTTACTTAAAATAAATGGTACTACAAAAACTTTAAATCTAAAACACCTCCATATGAAACAAATCACATTACAACTTCATTTCATTGACATGAAAGTGTTCAAATAATAAACACACTATTCTAATACATAGTAAAATAATAGCAAGTACTAAAATTACAAAGAATAAAAAAATGGAAAACTGCCATTTGAAAACAAACATGGGGAAAAATTCCATTGAAAAGGATTCCAAACATTAATAAAATGTCAAATTCAAATACTGATGTATCAGTGCAACAAGTAAATATTATTTGTGATGTAAAAAGTAATTTCCCTAGCTTTTTTGCATAAAGAAAAAGAAAAATGTCTTATCACCTGTAATTAATATTCTTCCATAAGTCATATGACACAGATACAATCTACATGAAATCTGCAAGAATGACAACTGACTTCCTTAAATAGCTATCTAACGTAAGTAAAGAACCTCTTAATAATATCAAATTACTAAACATTACTATCACTTTTCTCTAGATTTCATTCTATATAGTTTACTCCCTATAACCTGTTAGAACTTATTAGTAGCTCAACATATGTACAAAAGGACAAAAGTAATTAGGTACTATAATGTGAAACATAAATCAATACCACAGAACTGAAAAGCATTATGACAACAGATATAACTGAAACCTACTGAGATTCAAAAGAAATTATTTAAAACACATTTTAGGGGCGCCTGGGTGGCGCAGTCGGTTAAGCGTCCGACTTCAGCCAGGTCACGATCTCGCGGTCTGTGAGTTCGAGCCCCGCGTCAGGCTCTGGGCTGATGGCTCGGAGCCTGGAGCCTGTTTCCGATTCTGTGTCTCCCTCTCTCTCTGCCCCTCCCCCGTTCATGCTCTGTCTCTCTCTGTCCCAAAAATAAATAAAAAAACGTTGAAAAAAAAAAAATTAAAACACATTTTAGCATCATATGCTATTAAAACCAAGTAACAAAGTATGATTTGTAAAGAACAGATGAATGTGGCATTGACCTCTAAACAGATGTCCAGAAACTTTTATGCTCTTGTATTGAATACAATTCATGTTCTGTTTGTTTGATAAAGAGAATGATTTATTACGTTCTGATGTAGCATTTCCTTATTTTAACTTTCAATCTTATCTGAAAAATTACCAACGATTCATTTCTAAATTATACAATATATGTGTGAAAGATACCTAAATACAGTCTATACCTCCTTGGACAGTAATATAGTCACATGCTTTTTCTGTATGGTTGAGCTAAAAATTGCTACATGTCTCCATTTCTTATCTTTCCTTTGTAAAAATAATTTTTATTTAATTTTAAATTATTTAAATAAATTTTATTTAATAAATTTTATTTTATAAATATTTATTTATATATTTAATAAATTTTATTTAAATTTATTTAATTTAATAAATTTAATAAATTTTAAATTATTTAAATAAATTTTATTTAATAAAAAAATTTAAATAAATTTTATTTAAAAATAATAAAAAAAATTTTTATTTTATGAGTGGCTCTTTAGAATGAAGGACATTCAAATATCTTTCAACTATTCCAATATATGTGTATTTCACAAATGTGTGTTTATATAATAGTTAATCTATATTGTCACACTACTGTGTCAATACTATTCAGAGAATGATGGCTATTCATAACCAAAGAAAAACTGCTAATATAATCAGTATCCTGAGTAGTTATAATTTGTTTTATTTCTAAATACATACTTTACACTCAGGTCAATTCTACATGTCATACATTGCTCCGAAAGTAATTTACTTTCTTGCTCTGACAGGATATATCCAATGAAATATTTTATTGGCATGCCATCAGAGAAACCAAAAAGGAGAAAAAGACCTACAAGGCAGAGTTAGCTAACAGAGGCTTTATCTCTACAGGAATACTGTATGAAACTAGACTTCTTCAGCCATCTATATGCAGAGAACATGTGTACCATTAGTCTCACTGAAAGGATATACCAGTTCTTTTTCTAGTTATCCTCTATGGAATTGCATAAATATTGAGAAAATCTAGAAATAGATATACACATGCACATATAAAAATTATTGTCAGTGTATAAGTTACTGCTGCCCTGGGACTGCAATAATTTATGTAACATCTGTTTTCATATTTTTCTAATTTTTTTCCTAATTAACATGCATATTTAACGCATAAATGCTCAGACCACCTCGTTTTTCTGCTGACTGTGCCTCTTTATTTTTGAAGTTGTGCACTCCTAGGGAGAATTCAGGAGAGATGGAAACCAAAATCTTATTCAAAGCACTAATTTTAAAATGTAAACAACAGTACTAAACCAACTTCCAAGAAAATACTAAAGTCTTAAGAGTCTTCAGAATAAAAGTTCAAGCTGCCAACAACAGTCATGCACCTAACTTGAGGTCTAAATACCAACGAGCAACACAGAAGCTTAATTCCAACATTATATTAATCTTCTTGATTCCTTTTTAATTTTTATAAAAGCTGAGAAACCTACTATAAAATCTATGATTATTTGACTTTGAAAATTCTGGTAGCATTTTAAAATTGTTATGCCGTAGGCAACAAACATACATGAACACGCTCCATATGGTAAGCATCAAGAAGTATGTAACCAGCTATATGTTTTTGAATTGTAAGCTTCCAAATCCTGTGCAGATGTGAGGAAAGGGGGAAGTTTTGACTCTGAAGCTACATTCAAGTACAATCAACTTCTGAAAGATCTTAATCTGTACTGGGAAATTTAAAATTCAAAATACTACTTATCTTTATTTTTAATAGAAAAAGTAAAATTAGAGGCTGATCAAACAAATGCTACAATAACTAAAGTATTCCCAAATAACAATGTTTAATATGCCAACACTGTGACTCCATCTGTACTTACCTCACTTTAGAATTAAACACTTTGTATTTTAATTGCCTAGTTATGTATTTCAGGCAGTCATTTATTACTTCTCATCTGTTGTCAGGGCTGTTCTAGACCTTTGTAAACACGGAAATTCTCAACCCTCATAGAACTTACATTTTACTTGGGATATCAGACAGTATCCAATAACGATGAAAATACGTAACTGTAAACAGAGATCAATGCTATTAAAAACAGGGGAAGGGGTAAGCCATGAGATTTAATAACAGGAGATCTGATTTAGCCCAGAGGTCGGCAAAGACCTAAAGACTACCTAAGATGAGATCTGAAAAGTATGGGGCAGTCTAGGAACAGCAAGTACTAAGGTCTCAAAGCATTATGAGAAAAGCACATTCTGAGTCAAGAAAGAGAAGCAGAAGGGCCAGTCACAGCTAGAGAGGGAACATATGTGAGACAAAATGGGGCAGAAGAAGTCAATAAGGCAAAATTACCACAGGGTTTTAAATATAGTATTGATCAATTACACATTGAAAAATTACCAAATTTGGCTGAGTTACGGAGACGAGCAAGAAAGGTAAAGGGGAGGAGTTAGGTGTGAGGTGACAGATTAGACTAAAGTGGTGGTGGTAAAGATGGGGAGAGAAGGCAGGAAGATTTATGGGCTAACAGAAGAATTTGGTAAAAGATTCAATTTTGTGGTGAATGAAGCTGGATAACAATTCCATTCAGTGATATAAGGGAACCTGGAAGAAGATCCGCTGTTGGAAGAAAGAGACCAAATTACACTAGGGCATATGAAAGGATTACCTGTTGGAGATGTCTTGCAAGGATTTCAATGTAAACATCAGAGCTATAATAGTCTGGAGATTTAAGAAAGGTCTGGGCTAGAATCAAATTTAGAACTTACTAGGATATGGGTAGCAACAACAACAAAATAGGCACCTACATTGCTTTTCCCCCCTGAAAAATTCCTTATGCACATGTTGTATCTTCCTTGTTTCTAGCTATCATACCACATTGGAACAGAAAAAAATATATACTTCATAATGTGACAAAATCATATACCTTGTAAATGGTTAACTTCATAAGGCATATATGCCTTATCTTAAGTTGCTAAATAATAGTCATCATTTACTGAAATGCCTACTTGGGTTAAAAACTATTAAAAATATGCTGAAGCATTCTAAAAATGTGCATCAGGTCATTAATCCTCACAATAACCTTAGAATTGAACAATTATTGAGCCTACTTTTTAGATGCAGACACCGAAGTTAGGGAAGTGTTAAGAGTTGCTAGTAAAGCCAATAAATGAGAGAGGCACACTTCCAACCCAAGCATATCTGAATCCACAGCCCATTTTCTTTCCACTAAAAAGGAGGGTAGCAGGTATCGATCTTTAAAATAAATTTACCTCAGTTTCAAACCTGGCCCCAGAAGACCACTTAAGCTCTCTTAAATATCCTCATCTGCAATTCCTACCTTGCTAGGAAATACTGACACTTCAGGGAACATATAAAGTGTGTTATCACCATTCACATGATCCGTCACCACAGGAGTCACAGTTGAGAGAGGGCTTAGAGCAGAAACTAAGACTGACACTGAAAGTTTGGGATATTTCACAGCATAGGTCAGGGCAGGTCATCAGGTACAGTACCTCAGCTCATCCTTGTTCTTCCCCTCATGGAGGAAGAGTAGTTTCCATCAAAAGAGCAGATGCTAATATGATAAAAGCTGTAGGTGGAGAGTTCAGCAATGTTTCTAAAACATTACAATGCACAAAAATCACCTGAGAGGTTTTTTTTTTTTAAGTTTATTTATTTATTTTGAGAGAGAGTGTGTGTGCATGCATGAGAGAGGGGCAAAGAGAGGAAGGGAGAGAGAGAACCCCAAGCAGGCTCCATGCTGTCAGCACAGAGCCCGCCTTGAGGCTCGATCTCATGAACCAGTGAGATCATGACTTGACCTGAGAGTCAGACGCTTAACCAACCAAGCCATCCAGGCACCCACTGAGAAGCTTCTTAAAAATGGAGACTGCCAAGCAGATCTTCTCAAGGATTCTGACACAGAAATGGAAAAGATGCCCCTTCAAGCTTTCTAAAAGATATCTACCTACAGCAACCACTTTCCATTCTTTAGCATGTGTTTTTTAAATTATTTGTTAAACATATATATTTTTTTTAGTCCAATTAAATTGTACCCAACTTAACATAAACATTTCTGATATTTTTCTTAACAACTACTGTCAAGGTTCCTTCCCAATGGAAAGAAGGATAATTAAACAAAAGTAGTTTTAATGATACATAAAATGCCTCCATCAAAACTTATTTTCCTTAATATAGATTTTAGTCTTATGATTAAAACTAAGTCATCTAGGGATATATATGTCAAAAGACACAGGAATGTTTAAAGGAGATGAATGGTTCATAAAGAACATTTTGCCACAAAAGTTAACCTTTGGTGAAAAAAAATATATATATTTGATTAAAGAATCCTGTACTTATGTAAGAGGGTCTAATACAGTAATAGTTATTCAAAAGATGGATAACGAGATTACATGTAACCCTGTCAAGTGACACCAATGAAAACTAATATATACTGGTACCAAAGCAGCATTCAAAAAAGAAAATGTCTACTCTATTACCGGACACTTCAGATCACTTAAAAATGAAAGTATGTCTATCTTTCCTTCTACATGAACCACAGCTGTCACTGTGGAAGCATATAGTCCAATCATTGTCCCAGCGGCTCCCATCAACTTGATCTACTGGTGCCCTGAGTCAGGGCTGCCTTAACAACATTCTAGTGACCTAAAGGTTCTAACAAATTCCATGGGGCACATGTGTGGCTCAGTCAGTGGAGCATCCAATTCTTGATTTTGGTTCAAGTCATGATCTCAGAGTCATGGAATCAAGTCCCACATCAGGCTCCATGCTTAGCATGGAGCCTGCTTGAGATGTGTTCTCGTTCTCTCTCTCTCTCTCTCTCTCTCTCTCTCTCTCCCTCCCTCCCTCCCTCTCTCCCTCCCTCCGTCCTTCCCCTCCCTCTGCCCCTCTCCCCAACTTGTTGTGTGCACATTCTCTCTCTCTCTCTCTCTCAAATAACAAATTCCAAAACTCCAAACTTTCATCCAAGGCTAACTGAATTTAATTTTTTTTATTTTGAAATTTCAAGATGGATGTTGTTAAGACATATTATCTGTGAAGCTAAATATGGGCAGTTAAAATTTTAAGTTTATGACATAATATCTCCTTGTGTTTTTATGACTCAAAAAAAATACCCATTCAGGTTTCTGTTTTTGATCCCGTGATTTACATCAGGACCATGATAGGGAATAGAAAACTAAAGATAATAAAAGTTGCTTGAAAAAGAACTTCAGTAACAATAACATTACTACTATACTGTGCTGCTGGTATTTACATGGTATATCTCATTTAATGTCTCCTCACCTCCACCCTAACCACTCAACAAACAAACAAACAAACAAACAAAAAAACAGGAGCACCTGGGTGGCTCAGTCAGTTAAGTATCTGACTCTTGATTTCAGCTCAGCTCATGATTTCACAGTCATGGGATCGAGCTCGTCCTCAGGTTCTGCAATTACAGCGCTGAGCCTGCTTGGGATTCTCTCTCCCCCTCTCTCTACCCCTCCCTGACTTATGCTCTTCAGCACATGCGGTGTCTCTCTCTCTCTCTCTCTCTCTCTCTCTCTCTCTCCCTCCCTCCCTCCCTCCCTCCCTCTCAAAATAACAATAATTTACAAATTTAAAAATTTAAAAATTTAAAAAAGCTAAGAGGAGCTTGAGCACACTAACTTGCCCAAGATCTTATCATTAACAACTGGTAAAGCTGGGATTTGAATCCATGTGATTGGAACCCAGAGGCCACATGGTCTTAACCATTATAACATGCTATATTAATTTAAAGGCAATATTAAGTGTGATTTACCTGACCATTTCTCACTCTGTTCATGAAATCCCTTAACTCTATAAACCTTTACACAGCCAAAAATCCCAAAAGTACTGACACAATATAAATCTTTCTTTCTGTCTTTTATGGTAAATGAAATGCTTCCACATTGTTCTAATAATAAAGCATATCTTTGCTTCCTAAATGACTCGTCATCTTGAAACAGTATATAACATCATTTTCTCACAGTCATGCTCATTTTCACTAACCACAGTCGGTACCAAGTTAGATCCCACACTACCAGAAGCTCCAGGCAAGACAGAAACCAACGTATATACAGTGCAAGAAAATAACTTTTTGTGATTTAAAGATTATATCTTCTACTATTTCTCTTGGTGCCAACAAGATAACTTTTCTTCCCAAATCTTGGTTACATTTAGGATTCATTTAGAACCAAGCTCTAAGTACCAAGTTTGAATTAGCTTTAGAATAAGAAACAGATCAGTCTCAATCACTCTGTATATATAAATAAACCAAAAGAAGCCAGTCAATTCTGAGAGTTGCTTTGGGAACTTGGGGTTCATTCCAATCCTGAAGATCAGTCTAAGCCCTGAGAAAAGTTAGAAAATTCCAGGAACTGTGGTTTCCCTAAGAGAGCTGCAGATTCAACCTGACTCCATGAGATGAAAAATTCCATTAAGCTTTAGTCTTCATCCATTTCCTCTGGCAGACATAAGGCATGGGACTTTTCAAAGTACATATCTTCCACAGTACAATAAGGAAGTAAACATATTTGTAATTAAAGTACTCCCTTCTTTTAAGTGTGTTCCTGTAACTAACATGAAAATAAGATTTTTGAAGAAATTATTTTAGATTAAATAAGCTGAAAGTTTAAGCATTGTCCATAATTTTATTTTGTATTCTAAATTCTCAGTTCCAGACTAATTAAATTATTCCACATCTCATTAACTACTCCTCCTTATGTCATTCCATTTGTTTCAGAGTTCCTTTTTTTAATCTGTTGCCTTTTTATAACATTACCTGTCACCTTTTATCCATGAACACCATAATTTATCCTGTTCAAACTATGCAAAAAGAAAAACTCAAACCATACTTGATTATGCTGGAGGAAAGTCTGTGAAAGTATTCTAGAATTCTGGGGAAGCTTTAATTCTCAGAAAACAGAAGTGGACGAAACTAATTATAATAAGAAAGAGAACAGATAATAAGTTAGCTCTACAAAGGACTCAATTATTTAAGATTTATTTTTTCTGCTGCGTGGCTCATGACTTTCCCATCACTTACTTCACTACCAAACTACTGTTCCTTTATTGATCTCACTACCTATTAGCTTCTTCTCAAAAAGAAATAAAGGAAATCTAAACCGGATAATGTTGGTGATCATTAGCAGCATAGAAAAACGGCTGAATCAATTATCAGGCACTTGGTATTTTTGAAAGATAATTCCAGTGGTGGTGTAGCGTACTAGCAATGAAACTGGCATAGTAGCTTCAGAAATGGGAGGACTGACAAAGAATAAGAGGAAAAAATGGGGGCACCTAGACATAAAAATGGAAGAAGAGAAATAAACTTAGTAAATTTCCAAGGTTTCTAATTTAGGAGTAAGGCAAAATGTTTATACTATGAAAGGACTAAAAGAAAGTAGGAGGGGAAGGAGTAAGAAAAAAGTTAAGAGAAAAAGCACATACTATATCACTTCATATCTATAGCTATCTCAGTACCTCGTACCCCTAAAAATGTTTCTCTGTGAATAAAAAAATGAAACAGCTCAATTTTATTTTTGTTAACTTTTATAACATTAATTAATTTGAATTTGCTTACTAACATGAAGTTTCTTATTTCTTTCTTCTTTTTTTTAATTTTTTTAATATATGAAAATTTCTTGTCAAATTGGTTTCCATACAACACCCAGTGCTCATCCCAAAAGGTGCCCTCCTCAATACCCATCACCCACCCTCCCCTCCCTCCCACCCCCCATCAGCCCTCAGTTTGTTCTCACTTTTTAAGAGTTAACATGAAGTTTCTAAACTCACAACTAATTCCATAACTACTTGAGACTTTTTTTTTTTAATTTCCTAGATTCTAAACACTTCTGGAAGCCTAGAAGTGTCTCCAATTGTAACTCTCTTTTAAAAGTTGCCAAATTGTGGTCTCTATGATTCATCTAATATCTCACTTCGAGCAACTAACAGGTATAAATAATCCAGCTGAATTTTAAAGTTTGCATAAGGTTACTCGCTCAGTAGTAACACTCCAACAATATAAATACCAAAAGATCATACCTGTATAAGTGTTTTCGGTATCCTAATTCAATAAAACAGCAGTGAATTAATTTACTTTTGCTACTCAGAAGGATAACTTTTTAAATGCATTCTTCAAACCACTTTAAAAATATTTAGGGGCGCCTCGGTGGCGCAGTCGGTTAAGTGTCCGACTTCAGCCAGGTCATGATCTCGCGGTCCGTGAGTTCGAGCCCCGCGTCAGGCTCTGGGCTGACGGCTCGGAGCCTGGAGCCTGTTTCCGATTCTGTGTCTCCCTCTCTCTCTGCCCCTCCCCCGTTCATGCTCTGTCTCTCTCTGTCCCAAAAATAAATAAAAAACGTTGAAAAAATAAATAAATAAATAAATAAATAAAAATATTTAAAGATTCCAGGCAAAATGATTACTATGGTCTAATATTGCAATATGATGTATAAAACTAAAAATATTCAAAATCCCATAAGAAAACTGCCGAGGTTAAAAGATTATAAGTTGGTAAAATGAAAAGAGGAAAATCATAAATATAATAAACGCAGTATACCAAAACTTTTGGTTTTATAACCAGAAGGATTACAAAGTTATTTCAAAAAACTACTGTTTTCTATTCCAGCAAGCAACTGGCTATTACTCTCCATGGACAGAAACCCAAATAAGGCACCCAAATCTTATAGGACATTAAAAAAAAAAAAAATTGCCCAAAGACAATCTTATAAGAAATGATGCTCAAAGTCTTTTGTGTTTATCTTTATAGTAATTTATCTCATCCAAGCTAACGGATAGGAGATGTGACAGTAAATGCATGATTAACTACCACACTCCTTACAAGCACAAATTTTAAAAAGGCTTGTTGGGGGCACCTGGGTGGCTCAGTCAGTTAAGCATCTGGCTCTTGATCTCAGCTCAGGTCATGATCTCGTGGCTCATGAGATGGAGCCCCGTGTGGGGCTCTGTACTGACAACACAAAGCCTGCTTGGACTTCTCTCTCTCTCCTTCTCTCTCCGTCCCTCCCCTGCCCATGTGTGCACCATGCTCTCTCTCTCTCTGTATCAAAATAAATAAACTTAAAAAAAAAATAAACAGGCTTGTTGAAACCTTCAAAAAAGCTAGTAACCCTATTAAAAAGGATACACTCCCCAGCCCTCTATACTGGTCCTCTCCTTGCCTAAGCGACTGAACACCAGACCACCTTCCAGAGCAGTATTTGTGGAAGAAAAAAAAGCCCTAAAGACTAGGTTACCTAACCTAAAATTGTTTCTGCTTTTAAAATGATGGCCTACAAATTCACTGAAATAATATCTTTCATTGAAAATACTCAAAATGACCTTATCTAAAGACTATCAATATGTAAAACTTACGTTTAAACTTTTAACTGCCTTTCTGAGCAACGCCTGATGATGTTAACTTCTCAGTCCATGATACTTGGGGTGGGAGTGAGGGTGGGAGGAGGATGTCCTAAAAGAAAGACTCTTCTTTGTGTTGTAAAAACGTCATTTTGTTTAATTCTCACAATAGCTATATGAAAAGTCCTAATATTGTCATTACTCCTACTTGCTCTGCAGATGAAGAAATGTAGGCATGGTTAACTAGATTTATTTAATATCACACTGTTAATAATTAGTATTTAAACTCAGGTCTGTAACACTCCACAAGCCATGTCCTTTACACAACATCACAATGCTTTCAAGTATACCTATGAGTAAGTAATGTAAGTCAAAATCATGTGGTGAATTAAAGTGATTCCTTTATCTCTACCTCACCAAAGTACCTTGGAAACCTACCATCAAAAGTGATTAAGTGTGTATCACCTATGACCGTGGACCATGGACCACTGAAATCTGTGATTCAGGAAGCTCAAACATCAGTTTCTCTCACTTTATTTTCACTCTGAAGTATATTATCTCTTGTATTCAATACTACAGAAAAGAACCTTCTCTCAAGCTCTGTGCTTCAGTGGTACACAACGATTTAGGATTAAACTCTCTAAACAACAAATTCTTAGTTTTCTTTATGTAACCTTGATAGACCATACATACATACATAGTTGCAAATCAGACTTTTTAAAAGGCATCCCTTCTCAAATGTCCCGAAAGTAGTGTGCAGGTTGGCCAAAGACAAAATACATCCTGAGCCTCATTAGTATAAATGTGCAATGAATACAGATAAATCCCAGAGTAAGTCTTCAAACACAAATTATCATACTCAGAATAAATAATAATAAAACTAGAAAATTCAGATCCAGAGTTGACATAACCAATTAAAAAGGGTTCCAAAGAAATTATTAAAATACTGCCTAGAGGCAATTCCAGAATTTCCTTATGAAGAACTCATCACTCTTGACAGAGGGCCAGACTTCTTTTGACACTTAGCAGAGTTTCTCAATCAGAACACGTTTAAAATGAGACAGGAAGTTTCAGAATAAGCCACTTCTGGCTCTTGCAGCAAAGGAATAACGTTGACCAGGAAACAGAGCTCTACATGGCAATAAGATTCGACCATGTATGTGTTATGTTATGTATAAGTTACTTTTAGGAAATAGATTGGTAAATCATTTTCTCAAGTATGAGAATTTTTAAAAACTAAGTTCTGGGGCGGCTCAGTCCATTGAGTGTCCACCTGGGTGGCTCAGTCCATTGAGTGTCTGACTCTAGACTTCGGCTCAGGTCATGATCTCATGGTTCATGAGTTCGAGCCCCACACTGGGCTCTGTACTGACAGTGCTGGGGTTTCTGTCTCACTCTCTGTTCCTCCCCGCTTGCTCTCTCTCTCTCTCTCTCTCTCTCTCTCAAAGTAAATAAAAATAAACTTAAAAAAACACTAAGTTCAAAAAATTCTGTAGTTTATTTTCTTTTGATTATTATTATTCTAATTTTACCCTCAGTAGCTTAGACTATTTTGAGCTGTATTTAACCAAGATTTGGTGCCTAGAAACCACTTAACATAAGTTTATTAATTTCCTAAGAGCCATATTTTCAGTTCAATTTAGTCTCAGATTTCCACATACACAAAACATCCACCTTTAGATTGGTGCAGTTCTCTTCCAGACTAATATTTCTTCTTAAACAAAAAGCTCTCATCAGAGCAAAAACTCTTCACAAAGCAATGGAGCTGCATTTCCTAATGGACTGGCCTTCCCAGCTTCATACAATTAATAATAGGAAGGTCACAGTTCAAGATGGTAGGTAGTAAGATCCTGAACTCACTTCCTTTCATGGACACAACAATTTAGAATCACGTTTGAAATAATTCCCTATAAAGAGGACCTACATACTGGATGAAAAGATCCTCCACAATAAGGGAAAACACCAAGATGGGTACAAGGGGTAGAGATAAAATATTGCTAAGTAATAGACCACACCCCCGGTGTGGTGCTCCATGGACAGGAGGAACCTCAAAGGTATGGAACTTTTCCCTGAGGCGTAAAAGATTCAAGCTCCACATTGTGCACCCCAACCTTTATATCCTACACAGGAGAGACAAGACCTCAAAATGCCTGGCTTTGAAAACCAGCAGGGAGTATATCCAGAAAAACTATAGAACTATAGGGAAAGGGAAACCGACTCTCAAAGGGCTCACACACACAGACTCACTCAATCCAGAAACCAACGCAAAAACACCAGATTTAAAAAACAAAACAAAAAACAAACAAACAAATAAAAACAGTGCACAAAACATAGGCAAAAGAGATCTACTTTACGAATCTCAGAGCAAGCACCAGAGAGGCAGGAGGGACTGAGACACTAGCAGTAGCCATTTTTGCTAGTTTATTCAGCCTTATCTCCAGCACTGGAGAATGCCATTTTGGAATCCTCCCTCAAGACTGCTGATGCCAGAGGATGGTGCCCCACTAAGAAGCCCATACAACCCAGCAGCTCAGCCAGACCCTGCAGCTGACAGGATGATAACTCTGCCTAACAGTATGCCTGTAGCAACTGCGGCCCTGTCACAACAGGGGGCCACATGCGACCCACACAGGGAACACCTCTGGAGCACCGGGGCAGATTGCATTTCTGGGCCCCACAGGACAACTCCTACATAAGGCTGTTCCTTCAAGACCAAGAGATGGCTGAACAACCTAAACGCAAAAACAAACACAGACTGGGCAAAATAAAGAGACAGAAGAATATGTTCCAGTCAAGAGAACAAGATAAAACCTCAAAAAAAGAAATAAACAAAATGGATATAGGTAACCCACTCAATAAAGAATTCAAACTAATGGTCATAACGATATTTACCAAACTCATGAGATGAACAGATGAAGACAGTAAGAACTTCAGTGAAGAGATGGAAAAGATATCCATGCCAAGACACCTCATACTTAAAATGTCAAAAATTAAAGATAAAGACAATCTTAAAAGCAGTAGGAAAAGGCAATTAGTTACATATAATGGAACCCCCACAAGACTATCCACAGATTCTTCAGCAGAAACTTTGCAGGTCAGAAGAGAGGGAGCATAATATATTTAAGTGCTAAAAAAGAAAAAACTTCCAACCAAGGATCAAGGATAATCTACCCAGCAAGGTTATCATTCAGAAGTGAACGGGGTATAAAGAGTTTCCCAGACAAGAAAAAGCTAAAAGAGTTCATCACTACTAAATTGGCTTTATAAGAAATATTAAAAAGACTTCACTAAGCATAAAAGGAAAGGCCGTAACTAAAAATAAGAAAATACCTGAAAGAAAAATATATCACTGGTACAGGCAAACACATAGAAAAGGCAGTGGATCGACCACTTATAAAGCTAGTGTGGGGGCGCCTGGGTGGCTCAGTCAGTTAAGCGTCCAACTTCGGCTCAGGTCACGATCTCGCGGTCCGTGAGTTCGAGCCCCGCGTCGGGCTCTGTGCTGACTGCTCAGAGCCTGGAGCCTGTTTCAGATTCTGTGTCTCCCTCTCTCTGACCCTCCTCCGTTCATGCTCTGTCTCTTTCTGTCTCAAAAATAAATAAGCGTTAAAAAAAAAATTAAAAAAAAAAAAAAAAGCTAGTGTGAGAATTAAAAGAAAAATTAGTAAAATCACCTGAATGTAAAATAATTAGTTAAGGGATACACTAAATAAAAAGATGTAAAATATGACATCAGAAACAAAACACGGTGGCAAAAAAGGGTAAAAGTGTAGTGCTTTCAGGATGCTTAGAACTTAAATGACTACCAACTTAAAACAGACTGATAAATATATAGGTTGTTATATATGAACCTCATGGCAACGACAAACCAAAAACCTATAATAGATACACAAAAAATAAAGAGAAAGGAATCTAAATGTAACACTAAAAAAAGTCATCAAATCACAAGGGAAGAGAGAAAAAAAATGAAAGGAACAGAGAAAAATTACAAAAGCAACCAGAAAACCATTAATAAAAGGGAAATACATACCAATAATTATTTTCAATGTAAATGGATTAAATGCTTCAATCAAGAGACATAGGTGACTAAATGGATTAAAAAACAAGATCTATCTATATACTGCCTACAAGAGACTCATTTTGGATCTAAAGATACACACAGACTGAAAGTGAAGGGATGAAAAAAGATATTCCATGGAAATGGAAACAAAAAGAAGGCTGGGGTAGCAATACTTAGTATCAGACAAAAAGCAGGTAGCAATATTTACATCAGACAAAATGAACTTTAAAGCAAAGGATGTAACAGGAGACAAAGCAGGGATTACATACATAATGATAAAGGGATCAACCCAACAAGAAAACATATATAATACTTGTAAATATTTATGCACCAGAGGAACACCTACAGAAAAAGCAAATATTAGCAGACACAAAGGGAGAAATTGACAGTCATATAGTAACAGTAGGGGACTTTAACAGTCCACCTATGTCAATGAACACATCATTCAGACAGAAAATTAATAAGAAAACACTGGCCTTGGGGTGCCTGGGTGGCTCAGTCGGTTAAGCGTCCAACTTCGGCTCAGGTCATGATCTCGCAGCTCGTGGGTTTGAGCCCCACGTCGGGCTCTGTGCTGACAGCTCAGAGCCTGGAGCCTGCTTCAGATTCTGTGTCTCCCTCTCTCTCTGCCCCTCCCCCACTTGCACTCTGTCTCTCTCTGTCTCAAAAATAAATAAACATTAAAAAAATTAAAAAAAAAAAAACAACACTGGCCTTGAACAAACATTAGGTGAGATATACCAAACAGATATATACAGAACATTCCATCTAAAACCAGCAGAATATACATTCTTCTCAAGTGCACATGGACCATTCTTCAGAATATTATCACATTAAGCCACAAAACAACTCTCAAAACAATTTGAATTTAAAAGAAGACTGATATACCAAGCATCTCTTCTGACCACAATGGTATGATACTAGAAATAACTGTAAGAAGAAAAATGGAGGAAAAAAAGAAGAAAACTGGAGAAAAAAACAAACAACATGTGGAGACTACCCAACATGCTACTAAATAACTAATGAGTCAAGAAAGAAATCAAAGAGGAAATCGATAAATATCTTAAGACAAGGTGTCTGGGTGGCTCAGTTGGTTAAGCATCTGACTTCACATCAGGTCATGATCTCACCATTCCTGAGTTTGAGCCCCGCATTGGGCTCTGTGCTGACAGCTCAGAGCCTGAAGCCTGCTTCGGATTCTGTGTCTCCCTCTCTCTGCCCCTCCCTGGCTCACGCTCTCCCTCTCTGTCTCTCTCTCTCTTTCTCTTGCTCTCAAAAATAAACATTAAAAAAAATGTTGTAATATCTTAAAAGAAACAAAAATGGAAACACACTGCTCCAAAACCAACAGGAAACAGCAAACACAATTTTAAGACAGAAGTGTCTAGCAATACAAGTCCACCTCCATAAACAAGAAAAATCTACAGCAGAAATCGGACCTTACACCTAAAGGAACTAGGAAAAGGAACAAAGCCCAAAGTTTGAGGAAGGAAGGAAATGATAAAGATCAGAGCAGAAAAAAATAGAGAGTAAAATAAAAAGTAAAAAAGATTAATAAAACTAAGAGTTAATTCTTAGAAAAGATAAACTCTTCTGGCATAATTTAAACTTGGTGGGATAATCCTTGAAAAGACAAACAAAATTTATAAACCGTTAGCAAGACTCATCCAAAAAAAAAGACAGACAGACAGACAGAAAGAAAGAAAGAAAGAAAGTATTTAATGATTTCAATACTCATTAAAATCAGTAATGAAAGAGAATTTACAACCAATATCACAGAAATATATTACCATGAAAAATTACAGAGCAAAAAACTGGACAACCTAGAGGAAATGAATAAATCCCTAGAAACACAATCTTCTAAGACTGAATCAGAAAGAAACTGAAAATGTGAAGATAAGTATTTACTAGTAAGGAGGTTGGATCAATAATCAAAAAACACCCAACAAACAAAAGTCCAGGACCAAACATTTAAAGAAGAGCTGATACCTATCTTTCTCAAACTATCCCAAAAAATTGAAAAGAAAGGAATGCTATCAAGCTCACTTTATAAGGCCAGCATTACCATGACCTAAACCAGACAAAGACACTACAAGAAAGAAAACCGCAGGCCAATATCACTGGTGAACATATATGCAAAAATCCTCAAAAAGATATTAGCAAGCCAAATTTAATAATACAGTTAAAGGATCACACATCATGATCAAATGGGCTGTATTCCAGGGATCTCATAATGGTTCGACATCCACAAATCAATCAATGTTCTACACCATATTAACAATAGGAAGGATAAACATCATATGATCATCTTGAAAGATGCCTAAAAAGCACTTCACATAATTCAATATCCATTTATGATAAAATCTCTCAACAAAGTGGAAACAGAGGGAATGTACCTCAACATAATAAAGGCCACATATAACATCTTACTCAATGGTGAAAAGCTGAAAGCTTTTCCTGTAAGATCAGGAACAAGACAAGAATGCCCACTTTCACCACTTTTATTCAACATAGTGTTGAAAGTCACAGCCACAGCAACTAGGCAAGGGAAAAAACTAAAAGGCATCCAAATTGGAAAGGAAGACATAAAACTTACTGTTCACTCATGACATGATACAATAAATAGAAGTCCCTAAAGCCTGTACCCAGAGACTACTAGAATAAATGAATTCAGGAACGTTGCAAGATACAAAGTCAACATAACAGAGATCTGTTGCATTTCTATACACTACTAACAAACTATGAGAAAGAGAAATTAAGAAAACAGTCCCATTTACAATTGCATCAAAAAAGAATAAAACACAAAGGAATAAATTTAACCAAGGAAGTGAAAGAGCTGAATGTTGAAAACTATATGACAATGATGAAAAAAAAACTGAAGACAACACAAATAATTGGAAAGATATAGTATGCTCATGGATAAGAATTAATATTCTTAAAATGCCCATACTATCCAAAGCAATCTACAGATTTAATGCAAATTATATCAAAATTACAATGGCATTTTTCACAGAAAGAACAAATAATCCTAAAGTTTGTATGGAACTACAAAGACCCAAAGTAGCCAAAATTTAGGATATGTTCCTAAATTTCAAACTATACTACAAACTATACTACAAAGCTCTAGTAATCAAAACAGTATGGTACTGGCATAAAAACAGAAACAAGGCTCAACGGAATAGAGAGTCCAAATATAACCTCATGTTTATATGGTCAATTAGTGTATGACAAAGGAGGCAAGAATACACAGTGGGGAAAAGACAGTCTCTTCAATAAATAGTGCTGGAAAAACTGGACAGCTCCATGCCAAAAAAAAAAAAAAAAAAATGGATCACTTTCTTACACCACCTACAAAACCCAACTCAAAACGGATTAAAGGTAACACCTGAAACCATAAAACTTCTACAAGAAAACATAGGCAGTAAGCTCTTTGACAGTCACCTTAGCAATATTTTTCATCTGTCTCCTCAGGCAAGGACAACAAAAGCAAAAATAAATAGCCTGCCTGGGGCGCCTGGGTGGCTCAGTCGATTGAGTGTCTGACTTCAGCTCAGGTCATGATCTCACAGTCCATGAGTTTGAGCCCCGCGTTAGGCTCTGTGCTTACAGCTCAGAGCCTGGAGCCTGCTTCGGATTCTGTGTCTCCCTCTCTCTCTGCCCCTCCCCCGCTCATGCTCTGTCTCAAAAATAAATAAAAACATTAAAAAAAAATTTTTAATAAACAAATATGGGATTATATAAAAACTAAAAAACTTCTGCATAGTGAAGAAAAACATCAACCAAATGAAAAGGCAACCTCCTCAATGGGGGAAGATATTTGCAAGTAATATATTCAATAAGGGATAACATACAAAATATACAAAGTTATAAAACCCAGAATCAAGAAACAAACAATTAGAAATGGACAGAGGACCAGAATACACATTTTTTCAAAGAACATACATAGATGGCCAACAAGCCCATGAAAAGATGCTCAATATGACTAACCATCAGGGAAATGCAAATCAAAACCACAATGAGACATCACCTCACACCTGTCAGAATGGCTAGTATCAAAAGGAAAAGAAGTAACAAGTGTTGGTAAGGATGTGGAGAAAAAAGCAACTTTGTGCACCACTGGTGGGAATGTAAAGTGGTGTTGCCATAATGGAAAACAGTAAGGAGGTCTCTAAAAAATTGGAAACAGAGGACTACCATACAATCCAGCAAATCCACTTCTAGGTATTTACCCAAAGAAAATGAAAATTCTAGTTCAAAAACACATATGCTCCCCTATGTTCACAGCAGCATTACTTACGATAGCCAAGACATGGACGCAATCTAAATGTGCACGGATAGATAAATGGATAAAGAAGATGTGGTATGTACACACACAGACACACAGACACACAATGCAATATTATTCAGTCATGAAAAAATGAAATCTTCCCATTTACAATATGGATGGACCTCAAGGGTATTACGCTAAGTGAAATAAATCAGACAGAGTAACACAAATAGCACATGACTTCATGTATATGTGGAAAATTTTTTTTTTAATGAACAAACAAAACAGAAACAGACTCAGATGCAGAAAAGAAACTGAAGGTTGCTGGGCAGGGAACGGAGGAGGGGGGAAATGAGTAAAATAAGTGAAGAGGATTAAGAGGTACGGTCTTCCAGTTATAAAATCAATAAAGACACAGGGATATAATATACAACATAGAGAATACAGTTACTAACATTGTAACAATTTTGTATGGTGACAGGTGGTAACTACACTTAGTGATGACCATTTCATAATGCATATAGATATCAAATCAATATACTGTACACCTGAAACTAATAGTACTATATGTCAATTATTCTTCAATAAAAAACAATCACCTCAGTGTATCTTTGCAGGAATGAATGACTCATTAACTTGACTTATTAAAGGAGACAAGCTCTTAAGCCACAACAAATAATAATCACAGAATACTAAATACTTTTAGAAAACCATACAATCTAAACACACAACAAGCAAATTTCTAACACTCTAAGGACCATGTATATCAGAAAATCCTAGAACTTTTCAGGACTTCAAGTGTCAGCAAGACTCAATTATAAGTAGTATACTGAATTAGATACATATAAATGTCTAGTTTACCTGGCATTTTTAGTAACCAGAATTCTCAACAGCACTTCTGATTTTTAGAACTTAAAGTACCATTTTACTTATCCCACAGAGCTTAAATTATGCCCAGAAGAGTTTGTTTGGGCAAGAAAACAATATTCAGTAACCAGAATATTTGCCCATGTACGAAAACAAGATTTACCATATGTGAGGGTTCATTTTATCAATTTCTGTGATTAAACATCAGGAAATGTGCTTCATTTGGGGGGTGGGGGGTATAACGGTAAATACTAAATATATACAGTAACATGCTCAATGGTAACAAACAAATCTTGTGAGGTTTCTGTGAGTTAAGCAAAACAAAACAAACAAAAACAAAAAACAAAAAAAGGGCTTTGTTAACCTCTAATAATGCAATACAGAAATTATATTTATGCTTTGTGTAATAATAGATGTTTTCGTGATACTGAATAGACTTCTTCACACAAAGATGAAGATCATTCACCAAATTATTGTGACTACTGTATTGTACTCTGAAAAAATGATAAATCGTATCAGCCTGCTCTGTAATTGTAGGCACATTTATCTTGAGTCTCTTTCTTCTAAATTGTGATGGACTAGAACACAAGAAAAATAGGTCTCCTCTCCCATCACTACCCCACTGCCCACTTCTCTGCCTCTTTCACCATAAGGTCAGTCATAAACTGCTTAGCACAGTCTAATTTTCTTCAAATGTTCTTACCTTATTATTATTTACTCAAATCTTTGGTTATCTAGGATATATGAAACATGAGAATATTATAATTAATGTAAAATAAGGGACCATAATGGTATTTTAGTAAGGAAAATTATGATTAGTATTAATTTGTATGGAAATTTTTATATAATTTTTGGAATGTACAAATGAAATAAAAAGAATCAGCATAAGAAATGTTTAATTTAATATAATTAAATGTGAGAGAATGTCCTTCAGAAGACACAAGTTAAACACAGCACTTTATAGTAATACACCTTTATAAGGGTTCAGAACTCACACATTTAAAAAATCTTTTTGTGACAATTCAAAAAGACACGTTGACAAACAAGTCATTTTTATACTAAACAACAACAACAAAATAACCCAAAACTAGCAAATCAAAGAAAGATCTCAATACACACCAATAGCTTCGGATAAAACAAACTTTTATCCAAGAGAATGATTAACCATGCAAAAGCTGCTAATATTAGATTAAAATCAGGTATTTTCCAGAATATCTTTTTCAAGTGTAATGTACAGATAATATCCCAGAGAAGAGAAGTTATCTAAATAGTCAGGTAACTATTTAAAAAGTAATAGGTGTTGGGGCACCTGGGTGGCTCAGTCGGTTAAGCATCCGACTTTGCCTCAGGTCGTGATCTCAGGGTTTGTGAGTTGAGCCCCGCATTGGGCTCTGTGCTGACAGCTCAGGGCCTGGAGCCTGCTTCGGATTTTGTGTCTCCTTCTCTCTATGCCCCTCCCCCACTTGTGCTCTGTCTCTCTCTACCAAAAATAAATAAATGTAAAAAAAAATTAAAAAAGAAAGTAATGTGTGTTTTTTTTTTAACTTTCATTATTTGCAAGCTATTTAGAAGAGTATTGTCATATTGAGGTAATTATAACCCATTAATACAAATGGTAATTTAAAATATTTTCTCAATAACACCTAGTTTGCACTATTAAAAAATTCCATAGATGGTAGTGAATAAAGATGAATAGAAATTTAATCCATTTTCAAGTTTTACATAATGACCTGTGGTCACATGTAACATTGAAACCACATTCCCAATCTTTCTGTACTCATTCCAATTAATAACATACCAGCATCTAACTACAAATATTTTCTTTTTTATGTATGAAATCTGCAGTTATCAGAGATTATCAAGGAAAAGAAACCAAGGTTACTCAAAGTCAAAAAAAAAAGAAGTTTTAGTACATCTGCAAATTCATAGCTGACTCTCTCAGTCCCCAATTCAATTTCATTCCTGCTGACTTCTGAAGAGCTGCAATCAGTACCACAGCCTATCGGACCTACGATAATCAAAGAGAAAAATGACTTCTCATATCTTTAAGAATAGACTAACAGTCTTTTTGTTTATGATGTTTACTGGGAGTTTCCTATTACTAAAATACTGCATATTATGCAACCCACTAAGAGTAAAACTATACAGAAAACAATATTTTTGTAATATTTAATGGCATTAATGATTTTAAAAATTAAACACAAAATTTAGCTAGAAAAAAACCACCTTAAAGTGATGAAGTGAATGAAATGCATCTTCCCAAAAATCTATAGCAAACATAATACATAATGGTGGCACATCAGAAGCATTAGCCTTTAAAAAAGAATAAGACAGATGCCCACTATTACCACTTTTACGCAAGACTGTACTAAAACTTCAAAATAGAAGAGTAAAACAAATCAGTAAGAAAAGGCATAATGAGTAAAAAGGAAGAAAACAAAGGTGTCATTTTTTTCAGATACAATAGTCAACTTAAAAGAACCGAGAGGATCTACAGACATTTTATAAAATTTTAATAAGAGAATTCAGAATGTTTTCTGGATATACACAAAAATAAGCTTTCTGATTTTGATTTAATACATCCACTTTCCCTAATCCATGATTATCTCTTTCCCTTTTTGTGTGCTCGAATGTTGGCTTAAGTCTTCATTAATGGAGTGGCCAACAAAAACCACATGATATATTAAATGCTAAGACTTACCAGTAGAATAGTGTACCTCCCTTCTCAGATCTGTTACATTTCCATTGCTTTCTATTCTAAGACCAAATTACTTCTGTAATTAAAATGTCCTTTTTAGGGGCGCCTGGGTGGCTCAGTCGGTTAAGCATCCAACTTCAGCTCAGGTCACCATCTCGGGGTTCTTGAGTTCAAGCCCCGCAGAGGACTCTGTGCTGACAGCTCAGAGCCTGGAGCCTGTTTCAGATTCTGTGTCTCCCTCTCTCTGACCCTCCCCCGTTCATGCTCTCTGTCTCAAAAATAAACGTTAAAAAAAAATTTTTTTTTTTAAATATCCTTTTTAGTTGCTAGTCTTTGGCCACATCAGAGTGGGCCAATATCTCTAAGTATACCCTAAAATGTCTCCAATATATCCTATTTCTTTCCTATATCAGAATAAACCAATCACAACTCATTCTTACCAAAACAAAACTCAATTTACTTAAAGGATCACTTTGCAGTTGCCAAAATTAAGAGGACTTTGCCAGGTCCCTGCTCAGCCATGTAGCCTTCAGCGGTATTCCTACATTTATTTCTTACCATTTGCCTTACTGGCATTTTGCTTCCTAGACCACAGTATCATGCAAAAATCTGCACCATATTATTTACCACATGCTTCCAGAAAATTCCCACTGTTTCCATATATAACTTCATTTGTGGGCCTGACTCACTATACTTTTCTCATTTCCTATCTCTAATTCAGTTTCTAATCCATGATGGGTTTGTTTTTTTCAAATTATCACTCAGTTCATACTTTATAAATTTTTTCAAAGTCTAGCAAAATACAGTACTAGCATTACATGACTATTTAACTTTTCAAATGGGACATTTTTCTTCAACATTATCTTTATAAAAGTACAAATTCCTTTTTATAGAACTCTTGCCATTTTGAATTACTGAAATTGTTCTCTCAATGGTCCAAATGTAATGTCCTTTCCCAAGTCTTTACACTCCTTGATTTCTCTATAGCCCTAATAACCAGGATCTCCTTCCTAAAATTCTCTTTGCCGTGTTTCTATCATTGTTTTCCCAACAACAAATCCATCAGGTCTGACCCTTTTTCTGATGCTGCCACCTAATTAACATAAGGGCTCTTCAAGATCTATGTTTCCTTTGGCTGATTCCCTTCTCAGGAAAAAAGAAAGAAATTTCTTTTGTGTGTGTTGGGGGGGGGGGTGGTTAGCTTAACATCTCATTCAAATTTCCTGTCTTCAACCATTATCTTCTGTCCCCATGTCTCTAGTTCTGACTTGGATTCCAAAACCTAGACCATGCTCACATGTACATATCAGCCAAAGTAGACACACATTGCCAATAGGTTGGATGCTGCCTCAAATGACTTCTCGACACTGCTCTGGACAGTCACTATACTACCAGATGAAGCGAGCACTGAAGAAGAAACCTACTCACCATCTCCAATCATTCCCTATTTTTCTCCACCTGATTGATAGTCCGTATCAACACCTTATGCATACTTTATCACAGAACTCATTATGTTTCTCCAAAACTGTCTACTACTCCACCCTTCATCACCTTCTTTATTTTTTTTTATTAAACTTTTTTTTAAAGGTTTATTCATTTTTGAGAATGCAGAATCCAAAGCAGGTTCCAGGCTCTGAGCTGTCAGCACAGAGCCCGACATGTGACTCAAACTCACACACCGTGAGATCGTGACCTGAGCCAAAGTTGGACGCTCAACCGACTGAGCCACCCAGGTGCCCCCACCTTCATCGCCTTCTAAGGAAATCTTGAGAGTTTGATAATTTTGTTTTGTATCTTCAGATCCATGTTGTTCCTCTATTTTACTGAATAGCAATGAGGTATCTATCAAATCTGTCTCGTTTTATTCTCCAGTGTCATACTTTAATATAAGCACTTAGTATCTCTTAACAAAGCTGCTAAAGCTGTTAGCTTCCTAACTAGTCTCCCACCTGCAGTCCCTTCTCTTCCTTTTTTCCGACTTACTATGTCCTGCAAAGTAATCTAATCATCTCACCCAATGACTACCCAAATTTCTTATGACTGCAAGTGGTATCCTTCACCTTACTTCTAATCTTACTTTATGTATTCTACCAAATATAACATCTCTATTCTTTACTCATGACGTTTCTTCTGGTTGACAGGGTCTACCTTTCCTTTAGGCTAGAGCAAACTGGAAGGAGTAGAGACATAAATTCAACAAAACCTGACAATACAATGGATAAAGATGAGTGACAAACAAGAATCAGGATGATCCTCAGGTTTCTACTTTATACAATAAGATACACGGTACTGGTCACTTAAAACTGGGAGCATTTGAGGAGAGGGTTAGAACTTATACTGTGAAGTGACTTTGACATCCCAAAGTGGACACTGATACCAGGTTGGCAGGTGAACATGTAGATCTCCATCTCAGAAGACAGATGTAGAGTAGAAATTTTACTCTCAGTGGGTACCTGTGTGTCTCAGTCGGGGAAGTGTCTGACTTCAGCTCAGGTCATGATCTCACAGTTCATGAGTCTAAACCCTATATTGGGCTCCACGCTGATGCCAAGCTTGCTTGGGATTCTCTCTCTCTCTCCCCCTCTCTCTCTCTGCCCCTCCCCTGCTCGCTCTCACTCTCTCCCTCCTTCTCAAAATAAATAAATAAACTTTTCTTTTAATCTTTGTTTATGTTGAGAGAGAGACAGAGTGTGAGCAGGGGAGGAGCTTAGAGGAGGGAGACACAGAATACGAAGCAGGCTCTAGGCCCTGAGATGTCAGCACAGAGCCTGAGGCGGCTTGAACTCACGAACTGTGAGGTCATGACCTGAGCCGAAGTCGGACACTTAACCGACTGAGCCACCCAGGTGCCCAATAAATAAATAAACTTAAAACAGAAAAAAGAATGTTAGTCTCAGAATAGCTGTAATATAGATGATAACTTGGGCCACAAGTTTGCTTAGAAAACTAACATAGTTCAAAAAGAAGAAAGAATAGAATTTTGAAAGAGGCAGCCCGGGATGTCAGAAAGAAGAGGCAGTCAGAAGCCGAGAAGAGAAGAAAGAGCTAGGAGACTGAAAAAGAACAACCAGAAGAATGTGATTTAACAAAAAGTAAGGGGAAAAAATACATTCAGAAGAAGGCAGGGTCTGCAATGTTGAAAGCCACTAAGAGGAAAAACAAGCAAGTAAGATAAAGAGAAAATAAATCCATTAGATTGAGTAACAAAGGGTTCTCAGCAGCGGCCTTGGTTTTAACAATGCAATAACCAGAGTAGAGCTGTTTAAAGGATGAGAATGGAAGGTAAAACAATGGAAGTGAAAGGTAGAGACAACGCCTTCAAAATATTTAGCCATGAAAGGGAAGAGAAATACTATAGAGAACCGTATATGACAATACACGTACTGCCTGTAAAGCATTTCGAACTGTGCATTATTACCTTGTGCAGATCTATCTTTTCTCCCGCTGCTAGCTCTCAGTGTTACTCTGCCCACTAAGGTAAGGAATAAGGCAAGGATACCCACTAGGACCACTACTACTTTTTTTCTGGACATGTTAGTCAATAAAATAAGACTAGAGGAAGCCATTAGAAGTATAAAAAACAAGAATTGGAAAAGAAGAAACAAAACTATTACAGACAAAGATTGTAGGGAGAACAGCTGGAAAAGAAGAACTAAAACTATCTGCAGATATCCTGATGAATACCTGGAAAATCCTAGAAAATCAACAACAAAACTCAAGAACAAAAGATTTTACCGAGGGAGCAGGATATAAAATAAACATGAAAACATCAGTAACACTCACATACACAAATAAAACCAGATAGAATATATAATGGATGAGAAAACCACACTTAAAACAGTAGTAAAATAGTAAAAAAGGTTAAATAAGAATAAATTGAAATGTTCAAAACCCACATAAAGAAAAATAAACACTCTTAAAAGAGACAACAGTAGTCCTGAACAACTGAAAATAAATACTTTGTCACTGATTGGGACATCTCAATATCAATACACCATAAAAGTATAAATATAAATTGAGCCCCCCAAAAATATGATTGACTTTTCTGTGGAGCTAGACAACTTGATACTGAAGGTCAAGTAGAAAAGAAACATTCAAGAACGTCTAGGAAATACTGAAAAGAAATATATATGGGAAACCTTGCTAAAACATACTACATACATTGGGCTACCTGGGAGGCTCAGTCGGTTAAGCATGTGACTTCAGCCCAGGTCATGATCTCACGGTTCATGAGTTCAAGCCCTACAACAGGCTCTGTGCTGACAGCAAGAAGCCCAGAGCCTGCTTCAAATTCTGTGTCTCCCCTTCTTTCTGAACCCCTCTCCCACTCACACTCTGTGTCTCCCTCAGAAATAAATAATAAACACATTAAACATTTTTTAATTAAAAAAATACCACAGAAATTAAAACACACGACAAAGCCTCTGTAATGAGAACAGTGTGGTATTGCTGCATGAATAGTCAGAGAGACCAATGAAACAGAGTAGGGAAGTGCAGAAATAGATTCGGCTATCATAAAGGTGATATCACAAAACACTGGTACAAGAATGGTCTTTTTAACAAATGGATACACATTTGCGGGGGGGGGGTGTAAAAAATCCATCTATTTCTCACACTGAACCCAACTCCAAATAAACCAGAGATTTAAATGTAACAAAGGGAACTATACAAGTAAAAAAGAATCACTAAATTCCTCCTATAACCTGGGAAATCATTTTAAAAAAGCCTTCCTTACTAGAACTAAAATCCAAATATGAAACCTTTATACTACAAGAAAAACACAAGCAAAAGAAAAAGACAGATGACAAATGAGGAGAAAACATTTTTTTGCAAGACTTATCACTGATAAATATAAATGGCTGATATCACTACAAAGAGCATTCAAAATTGAGGGGAAAAAACCAAATATCCCATAAAAAGCAGCTCCTAAACATATGAAAAGACATTCAACTCTACTCCTAAGATGAACACAACAAATTAAATGGACACTGAGGCACCATCTCTCATATTTCAAATCGGGAAAAATTCGAAAGTTTTACAGTTTACTCTGTTGGCAAGGCTGTGGAAAGACAGGCACTCCCATACACTAGTAGTGGAGATGCAAAATGCTACAGGAGAACTGGGCATATACCTAATAAAATTATATAGGCATTTATCCTTTGAGAAGCAAGCCATCCCACTGCAAGGAATTTACCCTGAAGATAAACCTGAAACAATACGAAAATACATAGGCACAAGGTTATTCACTACCGCATTATTTGCAATTTCAAGCTACTGGAGATTATTTAAGTGCCCAAGTATAAGAGATCGGTTGAATAAACTACATTACATACGTACGCACAATAAAGTAGTAAGCGTATGCAAAAAATTAAAGAGGAAGATCTCTATAAGGTGATATGGAGTGATTTTTAAAAGATATAGATAAATGACAAAAGTAAATTGCAAAAGGACATATATACTATGCTGTGTTTCATAAGAAAGAGGAAATAAGAAAAAAAATAAGAAAATGTATCTGCTTATCTTTATAAAAGGAATGATGAACTAAAAAACAGTAACGTTGGATACCTAACAAAGGATGCGGTGGAATGAGGGAAATAAAGTGACACTTTCCTGAGTATACCTTTTCATAAAACTTTACCTTTTGGAAAAGTAAATCATCATTTTCTACCTATTCAAAATAATTAAATTAGCAACGATATAAAGACGGAAAATATGCAAAAGCTGACAGCAAAGTAAAATGAGTGAATTAAACTGTATTTCAAATTAATACTATATCCATCCTTAAGGGATAAAAAAAGAAGAAGTAATGCAAGTAATTAGGAGTACAGCATTTGATTAAATATACTCACAGAATTCAGTGGGGTGAGGAGAGAGTACTTCAAACAAATCCTGAATTCTTTTTGGTAGATTTGTTCATTGTAGTGGTATAATGAACCAATTCTGAAACTATTTCAGATGTATTATTGAGCTGCGCAAGTAAGTTAACGTGTTGATGCTGTCGGAAGCCAATGTTCTCACGATGAAAGAAGAGACATACAAATATGGAAAGATGGAAGGCAAGAAAGAGCCCTGTGGAGATGGATTAGAATTAGAGACACTGGTGGGACCTAATGATTTCTAAAGTATGTAACATATGTTTATCAGTATGAATGTATGTATACATTTACCCATCAATGTACATGTGTACATATATATATATATATATATATATATATATATATATAAGCCTTATTTCCTAGCTCTGTCCTCTTTCTGTCCTCGTGGCCTAAAAGCCAAGATCCTATAGAGATGAGCACCATCCAGTAGCAACCAGCACAATAGTGCCCAGATCTTGATCTCTAATAACATTCCCCCACTAAAACCAGGACTCTTCAGAGAAATGGCTGCCCAGAACTGTGACAGAAAAGATAAAGATTCTGTGACAATCTGTTCTGCCGGAAAGTAAGAAAGCACTCAAAAATGTGATAGGGGAGGGGCACCTGGGTGGCTTAGTCTGTTGAGCATCAACTCTTTTTCTTTCTTTCTTTTTCTTTCTTCTTTCCTTCTTTTTCTTTCTTTTCCTTTCTTTCTGTTTCTTTTCTTTCTTTTTATTTATTTATTTATGGCGGAGGGGGGCAGGGAGGGGCAGAGAGAAAGGGGGAGAGAGACAGACTCACAAGCAGCCTCCACACTGTCAGTGCAGAGCCTGACATGGGGCTCAAACTCATGAACCATGAGATCATGACCTGAGCTTAAACCAAGAGTTGGGAGCTTAACTTAATGAGCCACGCAGGCACCCTGAGCATCAACTCTTGATTTTGGTTCAGGTCACGTGGGGGGATTGAACTCCACATCTGACTCTGCACTGAGCATTGAGCCTGCTTAAGATTTTTCTCTCTCTGCCCCTCTCCCCTGCTTGTGTGCTCAGAAATAAAAATATTTTTAAAAATTAAAAAAACAATGTGATGGGTAGGGCGCCTGGGTGGCTCAGTCAGTTAAGCGTCCAACTTCAGTTCAGATCATGATCTCACGGTTTGTGAGTTCAAGCCCCGCATCAGGCTCTGTGCTCACGACTCAGAGCCCGGAGCCTGCTTCGGGTTCTGTGTCTCCCTCTCTTTCTGCCCTTCCCCCACTCGTACTCTGTCTGTCTCTCAAAAATAAATAAACATTAACCAAAAAAAAAACTTTAAGATAATAATGTGACAGGGGAATGCTGTAAAAGGTAAAATATGAGCCTCTGGGTGGCTCAGTCGGTTAAGCATCATCCAACTCTTGATTTCAGCTCAGGTCATGATCTCATGGTTTGTGAGTTCAAGCCCCACGTGGAGCTCTATGCCGATCACTCAGAGCCTGCTTGGGATTCTCTCCCCCCCGCCCCGCCCCTTCCCCACATACATTCATTCCCTCTCTCTCTCTCTCTCAATAAATAAATAAATAAATAAATAAATAAATAAACATTAAAAAAAAGGTAAAATAAAATGGAGTCACTTACATCAGGGGGTTTTTAAACAGAGCCAAGTGCCTAATAAAGACATGGGCCTTACGCATGTCCTCACCAGGTAGAACCATGAACTTTTGAACTGGGCCAAACTGCAAATATTCCAAGGACTCAGCCTGAAATTTGCTAAAGTAAGAAACTTTGCTTGGTGATAGCCTTAACCAATTAAATTCAGCCAAGATTAATTTTCTGCTGCCAACATTAATCAAAATTTTTTGTTAAAAGAAAAAAATACAAGCATTCCATTTTGTCTTTAAAAACCCTTGACTTTTGTTCTGGGGTGGGGGTGGGAGGGTGCAGGGACAGACACTATTTGGGCTGCTGCCCAAATCTGTGTTCCCTGAATTGCAATTCTGAGACCTCATATAAATGCTTTTGTTTTATTTTAGCTCAGTCTCTTTTCTCGGTCAACATTTCTATCTACTTTCACCAACCAAACCTGGACAATTTATAACTCAGTAGTGAATTATAAAGCATTGAAAAGAATAGATATCCATAAGCTCATACCTATGATAAATGATTGAATGAATAAATGATTGAATGAATAAATATAGTTGACCCTTGAACAATGCAAGGGTCAAGGGCACCAACATCCCACAGAGTCAAAAGTCCACATATTAACTTTGACTCCTCAAAAACTTAATTACCAATAGCCTACTGTTGACTAGAGCCTTACTGATAACATAAGCAGTCGATTAACACATATTCTGTATATGTATTATATACTATATTCTTAAAATTAAGCTAGAGAAAAGAAAATATTACAAAAATCAGAAGGAAGAGAAAATACACTTACAGCACTGTGCTGTATTTATGGGAAAAAATCCACATATAAGTGGACCCACACAGTTTAAACCCACAATGTTAAAGGGTCAACTGTAAATCAGTCAGTCCATCAAGCATAGATTTTGCGTTCATCAGAATGCTGATGTTGACTGGAAGGAGGGCTGGAACTGGAAAATCAGCAGTTTGTAACCATTATAGAAAGAACTGTACCAGGGAAGAATCATCAATAGATGCTAAATCTAGGCAGAAATTTTGATGAGGAGCAGGATATTTGCATGATCTTAAAGTGTTTCCCCACAGACTGCTTATTAGTTGCAAGAGAAAAAACTGTAACTCTAGAGTAGAGAAATCTGACAACAGTCTGACCAAATGATAAAAATTACCATCACCAATATGCCTCCAGATGTGATGTCCTGAGAAGGACATAACATCATCTACGTGGTATTCTGGGTGGAATATACAACCTGAATCTAATCATGAGGAAACAGGAGACAATCCCAAATGAAGAGTGATAGACAAACGAAGGACCATATTATTAAAAAATGTCAGTGTCATAAAACTCAAGGGCCATGGAACCATTTCAGATTAAAGAAGGCTAAAGAGACATGACAACCAAGTGCAATAACTGATCCTAGACAGGATTCTTATTGAAGAGGGAAAATGCTATAAAAATATTACTGCGTCATCTGACAAATGTGGAATATGGATGGTAGGTTAGATAACAGTATTATACCCATGTTAACTTTACCAAAGCTGTTCATTATACTATAGTTATGGAAGAAAATATCCCTACTCTTAGGAAATACACATTGATACAATTTTAGGATGGTGCATCAACCTCTGCAATCTCTGTTCAAAGGGTTCGGGGGGAAAAAAAACTGTGGGAGGGAGGCATTTGAGGGAGAAGGGAGAGAAAAATATCCAAATGATAAAGCCAATGCAGTAAAATCTTAACAGTAGGTGAATCTGGGGAAAAGAATATACTCTTCCTACTCCTACAGCTCTTCTCTAAGTCTGAATTTATTCCTAGTTAGAAGTATTTTTTAAGCCAGCCACTTACTTTTTCTTACCGCTTGAACTCAAATGTTTAACTTGTTCAATTGCTCATGGTTTTCCTCATTCTAGCAAACATTAGGAATGCTCTGTTTCCTCCCTTCCATTTACCCACCAAATCTGACTGGGACCTAGTTAACATTCACTTTCTAAAAGATGCTTTCTCAGTTATTCGAGCCCTAAAAATGTCTGCCATATTCAACCCCTTTAGCACACAAGGGTTGTACCAGTACCTTTAGCACTTAAATAACAATACTGGAAAGTCTGTTTGAAGTGGCAACACCATGACAATTTCAAAAGTTGTCCTCATCTCTTATTTTCATCAAGGAGAATAAATACTGGAGACAAGCCAGTTTGCATATGCTAAAGGAAAAGATAATAATGGTAGTCTTTCATTTCTTTTTTTTAATGGCAGTCTTTTTAAAAGGGGGGACGGGGAAAAATGCTATGGTCAAGTTAATTTGGAAAAATTGAATTAAGCTACACCAGGTTCTCAGATATTTTAATATAAATCAATGTATACTGTGATTCTCCTAGATAGGAAGAAAGTATACGATGTTTTCCAAAATTTGACCTCTTTTTATTTAGAGAATCTCCTGGGGAAAATACACCATAGAATATACTTTGGAAATGCCAACTACACTGTTAGTGGGAGAAAACATCAGCATATCTGACCTGTGATAAAGACACTTAAAAAGAAACCACCAGCTTAACATTAGTAGGGTAACGAGAGGCATCCCACATATGATACAAAGTAGCAACTGATTCTAATTGCAATTACTTATGGAGTAAATCCCTGTGAGATCTAGATTAAATATTTGCCTTCTTCAGGATCCAACTCCAATTCCGATGTGACTTTAACACTGCCTCCTCCAACTCTCCCGCTGCACATGACCAACTGAGCAAATGAGAGGCTTTGCCTGAGAAGCATATAGTAGTGCTTCTCAAATTTTAATGGGCATACAAATGAAAATTCGATAAAAATGCAGATGTGGAGGGGTGCCTGGGTGGCTCAGTCAGTTAAGCATCCGACTTTTGATTTCAGCTCAAGTCCCGATCTCATGATTTCCAAGACTGAGCCCCACGGTGGGCTCTGTGCTGAGCATGGAGCCTGCTTGAGACTCTCTCTCTCTGCCCCTCCCCACCTCCAAATAAATAAATAAACTTAAAAACAATGCGGATGTTGACTTAGTAGGCATGGGATTGAGCCCAATATTCGGCATTTTCAGCAAGCTCTCAGGTAACAGCACTGCCTTTGAACTATGGACCACACTTTGGGTGAGGGTTTCGGGCACCACAGGACAAAAAGTGGAGGCCCCTAAATTTACAAGTATCCAACAGCTCTGTCTTTCAAACTGCTTTTCAAAGGTCTGATTCTCCCATATGAAAACAAGCTTTCACTCATTTATAAAAAGAGAAATTGTATACAATAAAAAGATACTAAAATCATTATTACCTGCTGACAATTATTTTTCTTAGAAATGGCAGCTTTCTGCCAAAAGTCATAAAAGTGCATGTAAAATAATCACGTTTTGGTCTAAATCCTCATTCTACTTCTATTTCCAAAGGCCCACAGTGATGACACAGAAACATACTGACTCCTATGGTGGACAGATTGCCCCCAACCTCACTGACTTACAAGGCTGCGAAGAGAAACTATTACTGCCCTGCCTCCACCAAAAAAGAGACGTGTAGAAAGCCAGCATCTTTCTCAATGATTTACTGAAAGCAGCAGCTCATTTTAATAAAACCATCCCAAAACATAAAATTGATTGAACCAACTGCTGTGGTGGGCATACACAACAGCTGATCAAAATCATTCAAGATTTTTATTCTTACAGATTTTCTTTCAGGCTTTGAGAATATTTTCCCGTTCTATACTTTTATCTTGATATTGAAATCAGTGACCCAGAGAAAAAAGGATTTTTGAATCTGTGGAATAAAGTTTTAAACTACAAAGTCAGTCAACTCGAGAAAATAATAAACCAGATTACATACAACTTAGACAATGCACATACTAAAACTATAATAACCACTTTTCTAAAATATATTTTGAGTAACAAAATTATTCGGTTTAAACCGAATAACCTCTTTTGTTGCCAAAAAACCGTGTGGCTTCTTCTAGGCATAACACTGTCAATTAGCAAAGTATTATAATATTACATACAACATATTACCCTCATTCCTCATCAAGGAAAACTTTGTGAAATAAGAAATTATTTCTCTTTATAACTGGTTTTCTTGATATTAAATATTTAAGATTTTATTTCACTCAAAAGCAATGACATTTATCCTTTCACTGCATGTTAGATGATGCCTTTATTTTACTTTTTATAATAAAGTGATTTTATAGTATTTTTGTCACAATGAAGGACAAAGATAAGCCAACTGTTTAGATTCTTCTCCTTTATGTTGTGTCTTTGATCACTAACAATGCTGCGTGAACAGCCAACAGAAGGCTGACATTTCATAAAATATGCAGTGATAAAAACTAATACTGTAGCATCTGGGAGCGATATATAAAATGCAGAAATACACCTAATAACTGAGATCTTAAATTACAAGTTACTAAAAGCTAAATAAAAAGCATACCTAAGAATTAAAAAAGTGGCAAAATTACAAAAAGGTTTTTTGTACTTCTATTTCTAAAAACAAAGTTTTAAAAATAATTTAAGACTCTTAACATTTTCCCTGCTATTCTACACTTAAAAGCAATCTCCCTTCTCAGAACAGGGTTTCCGTACTCTGTACCCTTTCAACAACTGACGAACACATTACAAAACCACCATGAAAGTGGTGAAAATTTTCTATTTACTGTAGAAAATGCAGAGGAAATTTCTTTTTCTCAGATAATGGAAAAAAACAGTATTGTACTTTAAAGACATGACGCCAGAGACCATAACCAAAATAAATTTTAAAAATGATAATAATCTAAACAAATATACTCTTAATGCCAGTACCAATACATCTTTTCACAATCTAAGCCTTAAATTAGTCCTTGGGACACCACAGCAAGGAATTTGTGCTCAAATATACTTAAATAATTTTAACTTTACTAGTAAATATCTGCTTTTTAATAGTGGGAAGTAGGTAAGACACTCAATAAAGACCATCCAAGAGCAATCATGTGAATGATCTTGGTAGCATTTGGTTTAATATTCTATCTATATCTGCCAAAATCACAGTCCAGCAGAAGTAGTTCTACTGTTTTTTTTTTTTTCTTTTTTAACATGTATGTTAAGGGGGATGAAAAACTAAAAGCCATATTCAGCACTTCACAAACTCTGAATTACACTTTGACTAAAGAAAATATACAACAGTTAAGTATGTGGGAGGCAATTGTCCTTGTGCTTATAATTAGCATCTGAATTTAGAGATTTCACTGCTTAATGCACACCCATCCGCCTGTTATTCTTACCATGGCTTTTTATGTCACTTAATGGAGATAAATACTCTTTTCCCTCCTCGTATTTACATCAACGCTATTTAATTTTTTTAAAGCTGTTATAATAGGTTAAACAGCAGTCTCAACATCACTCTTCATCTCCCACTGGACAAAGAATGGCATTACAGGACTGAGAACAGAGAAGGCATATTTACATTCATAATGTTCCTAACTATAACATTTATGTCAATTATGATTTTATATTTGCAAATACAATAATTTTTTGTTTCAATGCATACTTTGCCATTCTTTTAACATTAACTCTCTATAGTTACTAGAATCTCAAACAATTCTACCTATGAAATACATGATGTTGTTCAAGCCACTGGAAGAAACACTTAAAGTTAAAATAATAATGTGTCCAATAATGTATTCTGCTTTAAACTTGTTTTCCTACAAAAGACAGCTTTAGAATATTAACTAAGAAGTTCTGATAGTTTTGAGTTTAGGAAATGTTCCTTTTAAAAATATTTTTGGGGCGCCTGGGTGGCTCAGTGGGTTGGGTGCCCAACTTCAGCTTGGGTCATGATCTTGCAGTTCATGGGTTCAATCCCCATCAGGCTTTGTATTGACAGCTCAGAGCCTAAAGCCTCCTTCGGATTCTGTGTCTCCCTCTCTCTCTGCCCCTCCCTCTCCTCTCTCTCTCTCTCTCTCTCTCTCTCTCTCTCTCTCTCTTAAAAATAAACATTAAAAAAATTTTAATATTTTCATTATCTTTTAATTATTTTACATCAGTTTACATTACCACATGAACGATATACAAATTTCCTATAATTTATTATCAAAAATGTATGAATTACTCCATTATTTTGTCTACTTGATTTAGCTAAAGAGTGTATCAGTATTATGTACATTTAGAAGAAAACAAGGTTTTACCATTTGAAAACCTGTGATTTCACAAGAGTAATTAACTCCATTAAAATTTTTTTTAAAATAAGAAAAATTATACATACAAATAACAGGAGAGGGGAAAGGCGATTTTCTTTTTTTTTTTTTCCCCACTTGTCAAAAAAGTGGCAAACCGCATCCCTCAACTGTATTTAAACAGGCATTGTTAAATTAGCTACAGACTATTTCTCTCCCCTTTCTTGAATGTAAAGTCCGTGAAAGCAGATTCCATACCTCTTATGTTTAACTCTTTATCAACGGTATTTGAGTTAGGTAATCAGCTAATATTTGTGGAATAAGTGAGCAAAAATCAATTTATCATCTGAGATTTGTAATGAATTGTACTTAGCCCATAAGAGAGATACAAAGAAATATAACATGGTCCCTGCTCTCTTGACACTTAAAATTCAATTATCCACATAGGGCCTAGATCCAACTAAAAACAAGAGAGCAAAACACGAAACAAAGTGTTTTGTGAGAAGCGACAAAGAAAAATAGGGGTTCAGGAGAGGGGGAGATCACGGTAGACCATACTGTTCAGGAAGATTTTACAGAGAAAACAAGACATGAGCTGCAAGTTCAGAAAACGTAAGCTTGGGATGAGCAAAAAGAAAAACAGGAGAGAGATGACTGGGCACAAAGGAGAGAATGAAAATACTATGAAATTTGGAAGGATGTGCAAATGCAGGAATTCTCAGGATGCTGGAACCATCTTGACAGAAATACGAGAATTTTTGTTACTGACTAGTAGAGAAGGCTAAATGGTAAATTAGGACAACTTTATGAGAGAACTTTGAGTATGGGGCTAGAGACTCCAAATTTCAATCTACAGACAAAGTGGGACCACTTAAAGTTCATAAGCAGGGGAGTGACAGAGTGAAAGCAATGCTTTAGGAAGATTAATCTGGTAACAATATACAGCACAGATTTGAGGATAGCAAAGTCCTCTGAAGTATTCCAGGAATAAGGGTGTAGAGGAATGGATTAAGGCTGGTTTTGGGAATGGTATGGAACTGGCAGGAGCAAAACCTACTAAAACCATATGCTGACTAATTAGAGATGATGTTGTAAGGAGGAGGGCAGTGAATTCCTAGGTCTAAGATAAAGAATGTAAAGGGTAATGAGAAGGAAGCCAAGAACCAATAATGGTTCTGGATTTGACTGGCAACAAGAGGTTAGGGAAAAAATAATGCTTTCAGTTCCAGATATTCACTGTGGTGGGAAACAAAGTAGTCAAGACAGTAGGAAATGAGAGAGAAAAGCATGAAAATGAGTGCATATTTAGAGCTTCACATTTTACAGTTCTCCATGAAAACATAACAGTTTAAAATCTTCAAAAGGGAGGGAAACAGAGTAAAGAACAGAGACAAGATTATTCTACACTATCTAACAGTCTATAAATATATCTGTGGAAATTAACTAAAATAAAAATGGAATGACTGGCCTTATTAGATAGTCCCGCTTCAGAAGGAATGACTGAAGAGGTAAGGACATGATATCCACAGAGAGGGCATGAACAAAAACCTTACCCAAAGTTGTTTAACATCCAGGGTCTTAGAAAGTACTACAAGGAAGCAGGAATTTTAAATACTGTTTTTGCTTTAGAGAGAAAATACTAGGATATAAACCAGAGGGAAAAACTAAGTATCTGAGAAAACTATAAAACTTTTAAACACAGAACTTCCTATTGTATTGTTTCACCAAAAAAAAAAAAAAAAAAAAAGAGCTAAGACATTTTTCTTTTAAAACTCTCCTAATCCTGGAATGCATGTAATGTAATGTTCACAGAAGACTAAAAGAAAAACATTTTCATTTGCTCCTTAGGCTTTATATTAGTTACATTTCTCCCTCCATTTTTCATAACTGCATTATTTCTTATTACTGTTTTCTCAGGTTTAGGACCTTATCTACGTAAACTAGATATTATATATTGGTATTTCCTAATTTCAATAAAATATTCCAGTGAGAAAAAAATCTAACAAGGTAATGTACAAATTTTTTAAAACATACACACAAGCCAACTGAGACTAGTTATGGGTACAGTGTTCCCAGGGAAAACAGAAATTAAGAAAAGTTCTCAAACCCTACCCCACTCACTATTGAGTGAGAATAACAACAGCACAAACTTCAGGAAAAGAGACTTAGAACACCCACCGTAAATGTAAATGTATAATAAGGTTTCACAGAGCTGTTTTCCAGAGTGCACTTTATCTGAAGAACCCGGGCAATAATTTAATTGTGTCAAGATTTAGGGATTCCAATGGAAAGGGGAAAGCTTTCGAACGTTTGATCTTCATCATGATACATAAAGACGAGATCTGCTCATTCATCAGCACAAGAAGCACTTGTTCAGATAAGTAAGTGAATGTATGCACTCTGTGTGGGTGTCTCACTCTACTAAAGGTATTTAAGCTAATCAATAAGTCAGATATGTTCTTAAAAATGCTAAGTGGTTGTTTACGTGTGTTAGATTTTCCGTATGGCATATTAATGTACTTTTCCTGTATGATATAGTGAACTTAGTGATGATAAATATGTGGTGTGTCTGCCACCTACGTTTTCACTGACAGCAAATGGAGTGTAAAACTGGCATTGTAAACTGGAAAGAAAGAAATTAACTTCAGAGGTATGTAGCAGTGGTTTCATCGTATGCACGAACTGCTAAATTTAAACTCTGATAGATTCACTATTAAATTAAGGCCACAAATATATATAAATTAGCAAGTATCAAATATCTACTTAGCTTACTAAAATAAGATATAGGATTCAAAATCATACATTGGTCTTTGTTTGGATTATCCAAGGGAAAAAATTAATCCATTTGAATACAAATTATATTTTGTACTTCGGAAAAAAATCCTGACTACAAATTTAAGTTAGACATAAATGGCAATTTGGCCTTCTGATACACAGAAAACACATAATTGTTTTCTTCAATTAATGTAGTTTAATAAATAAAAAATTTCAAAAATGTGAAATAAAAGCATTCACGTATCTACTTTATTATAACACGGTTGTGCTAGTAAAATTGCTTCTATAACATAATAACCTGTCCCCTTCAAAAAAAAAAAAATCAGCAGGTGTTTAAACGAATGCAATGCCCAGCTATTTCTCTGGTATTAATAAAATCTAAAGGAAGAGGGAGGAAAAAAAGCCCATCTTAATTCCTCTTCCTTGCCAGGTATCAGTTTAAGAACAATGTCTAGCACAAGCAGCAGAACCTCAGAATTCACCTATTCCCTTGCCACTAACCACTGAGGACGTGACAATGGCAGCCTGCAATGGCAAAAGACTACAAGAATGATGTAAGCCATCACACTATAAAACGTGTGGCTCCTTTATCCACAAATAAGGGCAAAAAAGAAATCACATCTACTCTCCACGCTGACTTCTCGCAAGTGAGCCAGGAAAACTATTCATGATCTTTGCAAAGGTGTCAAGGAGAAAGAAGGAGAGGAAGTAGAAAAAGAAAGAACTTAAACAAAATTTTAAGACAGGGAAGCAGAAATTTGAGTTTGCGGTTTTATTCATATTTGAAATAATTGGCTACTTAGAAATCGAATGTCCATATAATTATGTCCAAACAGGGTCACTCCCAAAAGTGAAAAACTGCTGTGGAAGGCAGAATAATACAACCAACTCCCTCAAAGATGTCCATGTCTGAATCCCTAGACCCTGTGAATGTGTTACCTTACATGGCAAAAGGGACTTTCAAGATGTGATAGTCATGGACCTCAAAATGGAGAAATTATCTTGGCAGGCTTAACCTAATCACATGAGTCAGAAAGGAAGATGCTATGAGAGAAGAAGGGTCAGGGAGAAGAAAATGAGACTACAACTTGCTGTTGCTGGTTCTGAAAATAGAGGAAATGGTCATGAGCCAAGATATAGTTCCCTATACAAGCTGGAAAGGGCTCCAAGAAAATGGAGACCTAGGTCCTACAACCACAAATAACTGAATTTTGCCAAAAAGATGAATGAACAGGGAATAGATTCCCTGAACCCTTGATTATAGCCTCATGAGACCCATGCTGGACTTCTGACCTACAGAACTGATTTTAAAATTCTGTTTTGCATTAAACCACTAAGTTGACAGTAATATGCAAGGCAACAATAAAAACGCAGGGGTGCTAGAAATAATTAAGACAGGATAACAGGCATACAAAGCACTTTCCCAAGCAAACTGGGCTTATGATCACCCTACTCAGAACTAAGGCCACACGCATGACAAACTATTACATGTTTCTAACACAGAATCATAATATCCGACAGAGAATTCAAACTCTTAACCTTAAACAACAGGAAGTTTTAACTCAAGCCATTTTAAGTTAACGTTTGTTAAGGAACTTGCAGGAAAGAATTAAACTCCACAAGAAGGTGCAAATAGTCATCACGTACCTTTTTTCCCCATAACAATTAAAACTTCATTCCACATATTAATACATACTAGTTTCTTACATTCTGTATTAGAGAGCTAATAAAATTTTCGCCTCCTCTGATAACAATTCAAAAAAAAATAAAATAGGAAAAGGTTTGTTTGAGAAGCTCTCCTGAAATGTCCCTCTCCTAAGCATGTTAAAAACTATTCAGTCTAATTTAGGCGAAGGCCAGAGGATACGTTTCAATAGAAGATGCAAATGTTCTACTTATGCTTAAACTTAGGTTCTCCATTAAGAAGGGGGAGGGGGAAGTGTTTTCTTTGAGAAAATTGAGCTAGCAGTCTGGATGAAACAGCATTTTATCTTTCAATCCACGTTACTTCTAAAGAGATCTGAATTTTATTAAGCTTGAAAGACTGTAACTTTCTAGAATATACTTAAGAATAAAGTCATTCTAAACTGAATATAAATGCTTCTTTTAATTCAATGTAATTCTCACTGAATTACATTTAAAATACAAAATTGTAGGTACTATAGAAATGGGTATCAACCAACAATCCATTGTTAGATGTGCCGTGGCTCTCTTAGGAATGACAAATTTCATGTTGTACTAACTCTGGGAAGAATTAATATTATTTCAAACAATTCAAGAGTCACCGAACCCTAATTCCAAAGCTATTTAGCATTTAAGTCAAAATTAGTTGAAGCTTAATGTCAAGAAATGAATCTGCTAACCAATGCAATTAGGCAAGATAATGAAATAATAGTTTGGATAATAGTTAGCAAAATGATTCTTGTCGATTAATTCTTTTATATGTGGAAATACATACAAAACCAAAAACAAATGATTACCAAAATAATGAGTTCACTGCTATTAATTGAATATATTACTTTCAATAGCTTTCTTACATATCGACAAAAGCAACTAGAAAATGTAAGAAAAAGATGACTCCACCACTATTTCCATCTGAACAATTAGAAAGGTGGATATGCCATCAATAGAGATGGGGAAGACTATAGATAAAATAGGTTTGAAAAAGAAGAACAGGAAGTCACTTTTGACATAATGACTTTCAGATGGCAGTTAGTTGTGTGGAGATGCCAAACATATTAATTAGGTATTTAAACTTGAAGTTGAAATAAAACTCCACCTTCAACCGTGGAGTTGAATACTTTGGTATTTAAAGACATGAGATTAGATAAAATCACCAATGCAGTAAATGTAGATAGAAAAGATATAAGGTCAAATAACTGAGCTTTGATGCCCTCCAAATTAAGAGGTAAGGAAGAATATGAGAAACCAATAAAGGAAAGTGAGAAGCAATCAGTGCGGCAGAAAGAACCAAGAAGGCATGATATTCTGGAAAACAATGAAGAAAGAATACCAAGGAGAAGAGACTTGGATCAAATGCTAACAACAGGTTTCAAGTAAGGACAAGAATTAGGGTGCCTGGGTGGCTCAGTAGGTTAAGTGTCTGACTCAACGATTCTGGCTCAGGTCAGAATCTCCCAGTTCCTGGGTTTGAGCCCCCATATTGGGCTCCACGCTGACAGCAAAAAGCCTATTTGGGATTCTCTCTCTCTCTGCACCTCCCACATGTACATGTAGGCATGCTCTCTTTCTCGCTCTCAAAATAAATAAAATTTAAAAAAAAGGGGGGGGGGGACAAAATTGACCACAGGATTATCAGTGTGGAAGTTACTGGTAACCACGATAAGGATGTATGTAGAAGAGTGGTGGAGACTTTTTAACCGTGATGACGTTAAGAGAGAGATGGGAGGAGGAGACTTGGAAACACCAAGTACAGACAGTCTTGCCAAAAGGAAGAGAGAGCTGGGACAAAAGGCAGCCAAAAAGTAGGATAAAACAGTATGTTTTTAAGATGAGAGAAATAACAGCATGACTGCATATTGATGGGAAAGGACTAGTAATGAGGGGAAAATTAATGAAGCGGGAGAAAAAACTGCTTTAATCCTGTAAAACCACTATGTGATACTTACTTTTATTATCCCCATTGAACTGAGGGAGGCACAAAAAAGGTTAAATAACTTGCCCAAGATCGTGTAATGAAATAAGATGGAAGGCCCTGGGTTTTAATCTCTACATCATGCTGCCTGAGTGAAAAAAGAAATTTGTCTACCCCTAGAGGCAGTGTGCACATGTATAAGACAACCAGTACATAAATGTGCGTCTGCTAAAAGTTTCTTAACAGTGAAAATTTCAAGCAGCCTATATGTTCATCAAAAGAATAAACAAACTATGTCAATAAAAATCCACAGTAATATATCCCATGCTAAAACTCAATGGCACTATTTTCCCATTAATAACAGAAGCCATTTTCTACCCATTTCTCAAATAAAGCTAAAATTCTTATTTTCTGTGGAAGCAGGTGGGAGGGACTCAGGAAATGATTGCCTCGTGATCATTTGGAAATTTCTCACATCAATAGTCAGTCAGTGGTGTTGAGTATAAATTTTAACATCCTTACTGTAACTTTTCTGACAATATAGATTCACTAAAAACACAGATTTTTCAATAACCTTACAATAACACAACCCTACGTTTTACACAATTATGGACAGCCATTTTTCAATATGACGGTTGGAATTTTACTATATATTCATTCAATGACATACCCTAAAGCAGTGAAAGGGAATACATGATAGCTACAAGTATCAACAAGGATAGATCTCAAAACAAAACACTGAGAGAAAAATTTAAGTTATAAAGGGTATGTATAATAATAATAAAAAAGATAATAACAAATGTTGGTGAAGATGCAGAGAAATGGGAACCCTCATGTATTATGATGAGAGTATATAATGCTGCAGCCACTTTGGAAAATAGTTTAGCAGTTTCTCAAAAAGTTAAAAAAATAAATATATCAGATGATTCAGCAATTCTCCTCTCAGGTATCTACCCAAGGGAAATGAAAACACCTATCCACACAAAGACTTAAATGCAAATGTTCTTAGCAGACTTATTCATAATAGCCAAAAACTGAAAAAAAGCTAAATATTCATGGAATGGATTGACAGTGAATGTACTGACAAAACATAATAACAATGTAATAATATTCACCAATAAAAAGAAATGAACTATACATACATGCTACAAAGTAGATAAACCTCAAAAACATGCTCAATGAAAAAAGTCAGGCATAAGAGACCAAATATATTATTTTATTTACATGAAATATCTAGAAAAGGCAAAGCTATTGAGACAGAAAATAGATTAATGGTTGCCTACAGCAGAAGGAATGAGGATTAACAGTTAATGTACAAGAGAGATGATATTCAAGTGATGAAAATGTTCTATGATTCATGATGATGACTGAGCAACCTGGTAAATTTACTAAAATCTCAAGGAATTGTACATTTGAAGAGGTGAATTATACGATATGTAAAATACGGCTCATATTTATTTTTTAAAGGGGACAATAATTCCATTTATCTAAAATTTAATAAACAAAACAATTTTATTTATAGTGTAACAAGTATACAGGCACGTATACTCAGAATAATAGTTGCTTCTTGGGAAAGAGGGAGGACAAAGGGACAAGGATGGAACTTTAGCAATATCTGTTATAACTTTATTTCTCTTTAAAAGAGAGAGAGAGAGAGATCAAAGCAAGGTGGGTATATACATGCCTATTCTATTATTTTCTGCACTTTTACTAAGTTTGAAACGTTTCACAATAATTTTTGAATTAAAACATTAAAGAATACAAGGGAAGATAAAGAATATGGAAGCAAATATTCATATATAAAGTTAATGGAACTAAATGTACCTTTAAAATGGAAAATATAGCCACAATCAATCAGCTCTATGAAGTTACATAATAGGGGCACCAGGGTGGCTCAGTCAGTTAGTGCCTGACTCTTGATTTCAGCTCAGGTCACAATCTCACAGTTTGTGAGATCCAGCACCCCCTCAGGCTCCGTGCTGACAGAGCAGAACCTGCTTGGGATGCTCTCTCTCTGCCCCTTCCTCGTGCACATTCTCCCTCTCTCTCAAAATAAATAAACTTTAAAAAGTTACATAATAAATCAATACTGATTAAGCAACTTCTATGTATAAGTTCAAATAAATGAAGAGATACAGCAATGTATAAAACAAGGCCTCTGTTTATCATGACAGCTTGGGAAATAAGTCTACAAATATAGCAGAAAGAGCCCAGGACTGTGAGTCAGAGGACTTGGTTTTGAGGTCCAGTTCTGAAGTTTATAAAGGACAGAACTATGAAACTTGGGAAAGTCACTAAAACTTCATTTCCTCCGAACTTTTGTTTCCTCATATGTAAAGTGCAATGATAATGGCTATATTACAAGATTGTTGTTGAGTATTATATAGACAATAAAGCATAATGCTTCACGGTCTGGAATGTGTAGGAGATATCAATAGATGTTAATTCCTTCCTATTCACAGGACTGTTGTGTAAATTAACTGAGATGTATAGTAAACCACACTAGAGAAAGTGTTAAACCACTACCAAAAGATTATTACATGGTATCATAAAATCATTGTAAAACTAAATTTATTTAGTGGCAAACAACAGATAAAAAGAATATATTATTATGAAAAGGAATATTCAGGAAAAACTTTAAAGAAGAGGAAATGTCCTTAGAAGACAGGCAAAAATTAGCTACGTGTAATTGAGACAGAGAAGAGATCAGAACTAAAGAAGTGAACTTACAGGTCTTTAGAACAAGTTGTTTTCTATCAGAGACTATATATTTAATGCTATGATTCATCTAGGTTTTGAAATGCAGAGCAAGGTATTCTTTCCATGTAGAGAAAAACATTAAATAGTTAATTGCATAATATACTCTGTTTCTCCACCCTAGCTGTACCTTAGAATTACCTAGAGATCCTTAAAGAAATATTGATGGCCAGACTTCAACCCCAGAGATCCTGATTAAATCAGCCTGGAGTGGGATCCTGTCATGAGCATGTTTCAATTATGTAGCCAGGATGAAGACTAGTGAGTGTTCCATTCCAAAATTCTTAACTCTAATCCTAAATTACTGGCTGACTGAACATTGAATGTCTCTCTCCCACAATGTATTTTTTAAGCAATATTTTTGGGGGCACCTGGGTGGCTCACTTGGTTGAGGGTCCGACTGTTGATTTAGGCTCAGGCCATGATCCCAGGGTCATGGTATTGAGCCCCACATTGGGTTCCGTGTTGAGCGTGGAGCCTGCTTGAGATTCTCTCCCTCCCTCCCTCCCCCCCTCCCCCTCTCTCTCTCTCCCTCTCCCCCCCCCCCCGTCCCTCTCCCCTGCTTGCTCTCTCTCTCTCTCCCTCTCTCTCTAAAATTAAAAAAAATTCAATCATCATTCTAGATGTCTCTGTGATGGTTACTTTTTTAGATGAGATTAACATTTAAATCAACAGATTTTGATTGAAGGTGAAACAGACTACCCTCTTTAATGTATGGGTGGGCTTCATCAAACTGGCTGAAAGTCTTAAATAAAATAAAAGGGACTAATATCCCCTGAAGAAGAGGTAATTCTGCCAGTGAGGGACTCTGGATTTAAACTGCAACACCAGCTCTTGCCTATTGGCCTACCCTGCAGATTTTGGACTTGCCAGCCTCCACAATCACAGGAGCCAATGCCTTAAAATCTCCTCCCCCCCGTCCACGCACCCCATATTATGTTCCTCTAGTGAATCCTAATACATCAATCGTATCAATGAAATGGATTTAGATTGCAAGATACAACCTATTCCTCATCCCTAACCAAGGAAAACTTTTTCAGTACAAATTTATCGGGGGATAGTTGCCCAAAAATGAACTGCAGTAGTATCTTAAAAAGGCTTCCTGGGGCGCCTGGGTGGCGCAGTTGGTTAAGCGTCCGACTTCAGCCAGGTCATGATCTCGCGGTCCGTGAGTTCGAGCCCCGCGTCAGGCTCCGGGCTGATGGCTTGGAGCCTGGAGCCTGTTTCCGATTCTGTGTCTCCCTCTCTCTCTGCCCCTCCCCCGTTCATGCTCTGTCTCTCTCTCTGTCCCAAAAATAAATTTAAAAAAAAAAAAAAAAAAAAAAAGGCTTCCTGATACAATATTTCATTAAAAAGGTATTTCGGGGGGGGGGGGAATGATTTTGTTGTGCTAAATCTAAATTTTTTAAGTACACCTAAAAGGTTACTAAACTGCTAGCAAACTTACCAACCCTAAGACAGTAAGATCTCTTAATCCTGGGCTACCTCAAATCCTAAGAAAAGAAAAAGATACAAAACTTTTGGTAATCATCCCAAACTCTATACCAACAACAGGAGATAAGTTTTCTCACATGGAAACTCTATGAGAAAGGAACAGCTTGCAGAGGCTGAGAAAATTACAAAACCATTTCATGGCTAAGCAAGAAAGTATGCCATGACCTGATATCTGCAGTAAGCATAGGAAAAAGGGTACACATAAACCACATTTGCCAAACCTGCTTCAGTCAATTCTACACTCTACCAAGAACAAAGTACACAAACAGCCCTCTTCTTGACCAGGGTGAGGTAGCTACAGAGGAGTATAATACAGGTGACATAAGGTTGAGGGGTATGGGAGATTGGTGTGTCCATACAATAACAAAAATGCCAAATTCCACACTTCCGCAAGTGTATCTCCTGACTCCCTGGGACTTTATACAGTTAGAACTTTCTTATTAAATCATGTGCCATTTGGTATAGTTAAGGTAGATAATCTATCATTTTAAAAAATTGACTTAAGAGAAAATAAGCCAGAATTAGTTATCTGAATTAAGGCAAATAATAAATATTGCCTCAACAATCTTTTTTTTTTTTTTAATGTTTATTTATTTTGAGAGAAAGAGAGCATGTGTGAGTGGGGAAGGAGAGAGAGAGAGAGAGAGAGAGAGAGAGAGAGAGAGAGAGAATATCCCGAGCACCAAGCAGGCACCACACCGTCAGTGCAGAACCTGACCAGGGGCTCAATCCCATGAACCATGAGAACATGACCTGAGCCGAAATTAAGAGTTGGATGCTTAACCAACTGAGCCACCCAGGTGCCCAAAGATCTTTTTAAATTATAATAGGGAATCTCAGATCTGGCCAAAACGCTGTACCCAAAATTTCCTCTTAAACTATGAACTTCTCTTAAACTTTGGCTAATGTGAAAGTTAGGTCTTAGGGCTGAGCAGGACAATGCTGTGAGAAAGACAACTGTAAAACTTTAAAGGCAAAGGAAAGAAAATGTCTAAGAATAAAATAATTTAGTCACTACTCTTTTTAAAGATTTTTACAATAATAAAAAAAAAAGAACAGTTGCTAGCCATCAAAAACTATTGCTCATTTGATTCTACCACAGCCTAAGTTAGAAGACAAAACAAAAAATGACATTTATCTTTAAAGCAAAATCCAGTGGTATTTGTCAAACAGAAAGGAAATATTTTGATATATAAAGTATTTTCTCGAAGAAAGAACTATGGGAGTTTCATGATTTCCATCCCTAGAATAATGTAATCAATTACATAGTAAGCCTCTACTACAGGAGATTCTTTTAAAGAAATGAAATACTCACACTAGCTGCAAGATAGTCTTCCCGGAAGTAAAAAATCCAAGAACAATACCTGCCTAAAAGGTAAGTGATATAATCCCACACCACACTTCACCATTTCTATGCTTTCATCTGTGCACTTGTCTTGACAATTATTAAAAGAACTATGTAAATGAAACTATCATATGTATTAATATACCTTCTGCTGCCATGGAAGAAATGTTAAAAAAATTCCATCTAGGAAGATAGGTAATAGCACTGAGGTATTTTCAAGTGGGTTATTATTACTGAGAACAAGGAACAATTAACCAATTAGTTTTTGTTTTGTTTTGTTTTCTTTTAGAGAGAGAGCATGAGTTAGGAAGAGGGACAGAAGGGGGTGGTGAGAGAGAGAGAGAGACAGAGAGAGAGAGAGAGAGAGAGAATATAATATCTCAGTTTCCATGCTGAGTGTGGAGCCCCATGTGGGGCTTGAAGCAGGGCTTGACCCTGAGCTTCAAGCCACGATCTGAGATCATGACCTGAGCTGAAGTCAAGAGTCAGACGCTCAACCAACTGAGCCACCAAGGCACCCCTAACCAATTACTTTTTTAAAGGGCCAAATCAATACCTTTGGTCGAAGGAAATCCAATGATATCATTAAAAAAAAATAGCCACAAAAACACACAAACTACATTCTGTACATTATTTACATTCTGTGTAGACAGTGGCTATACAGTATGTATATAATTGTTAAGAACATTACTTCCAGAGCCAAAATGTCTGGGTTTGAATCCTAGCTATATAGGAAAAATTACTTAACATTATCTGAGCACCAGCTGTTTCATCTGTAAAGTGGGAACCTCACTCATAAAGTAGTTGGGAGGATTAAATGAGATATTCTGTATAAAGTGCTTAGAATTACACCCAGCACTTAAAGCTCATTCAATAGTATTTGCTCCCTACCTTCCCCACTCTTCTTCCCTCTCCCTCCTCTTCCCACTAATATTACTACGAATCCTTCCATATATTTTTCTTTCCAATGTAATAAAGCCACCTTTGCAACATTTCTTGGCATCTGCTTCCCAGAGCATTTTTTTTTCCTTACACAGTTTGCTGGAATATTTTATTTGTGGCTGGCTCTGACTTTATGTTAATTGTGCTTTTTGTTTCCTGCAAAAAATGCAGTGCCTTACTATTGCTGTATTTAGAATTGTAAATTTCAAAATCTATAAATAAAAAGTTAAAATAAATAATTTTACAGGAAGCTAGTCCTGATTATAAATGCAGACTAATGACTTTTTTCCCCAGCAAAAGAATAAAAAGAAATGATTTGAAATAGCCCAAAATCTGTTGCTTGTAAATAGTATTACACAGTATTGCTTTTTTTATTGGTTCAAAATTAGGTATTATTAATTATTGAATAAGACCTCAATGAATTAGTTTGTAAAGGTTTTAGGTCTGTGATATAAAAATCCTAGGGGCACCTGGGTGGCTCAGTCGGTTAAAAGTCCAACTTTGGCTCAGGTCATGATCTCATGGTTCACATGTTCAAGCCCCCATCAAGCTCTGTGCTGACAGCTCAGAGTCTGGATGGACCCTGCCTCAGATTCTGTGTCTCCCTCTCTCTCTGCCCCTCTCTGGCTCGCACTCTGTCTCTGTCTCTCTCTCTAAAACAAACAAACATTAAAAAAAAATTATAAAAATCCTATAAAACTGCAATAATTTGGTTAACCATGTTTTAAAAATCTAAAGATTTTTCATGGTCCTATTTTTCCAATACTGCAAACTTACAACACCCTTTCGCAGGCATTTTCTCAACAGAAAATCAGAGCCAATTCACAGGGTGTGAGCACTGTGTTCTAGGCACAGTGCACAGCACGTCTCTGGGAGGCCACCGTTCACGGTAGATCTGAAGCGGAGTCAGGCAGCCTGTATATATAGATATATGTCATCATGTTTAATTGATGTAATCCTCACAAACCACTAAAGACAGAATTATTCTTAATTTCAACATTTTATAGGTGAAAAAAAAAACTATTCAGAAAGTCCTACTGACTTGCTCAAGATCACAATATCTGGAAGACCTAAGACCCAAGCCCCTAATCATCAACTTTCCAACCTGCCCTAAGTTTTAGACCAAAATGAATTACAACATTAAAACCACATATTTTTAATATAAAGCCTATATTCCTCGTTGAAAATAAATAAAAATTGCAAACACTTTCTTCCAACCAGTATTAATGGTTACTTTAGGCACAATAAAAACTGCTAAGAATTAAATGAGACTTTAAGTAATTTTAGTTTCCTATGGACGTTCTGTAATACTTAAGTGTGGAAACAATTAACTTTCCCGCATCCCCTCCACCCAATTGTGCATAGCTACTTCTCCAAAGAGTTTAAAGTAGGCTAACCAAATCTACTTTTTAAGGAGATTAATTACCGTTTAGAAATATAAATAATGACCTTGAAAAGAAGCATTGACTAGGATAAACATAATGTGCCATAATGGGGTTAAGAGGAATCAATAATTAAACCAGCAAAAAGATTACATTTTTAAAGTATATCTTTGTGGGGCGCCTGGGTGGCTCAGTCGGTTAAGCGTCCGACTTCAGCTCAGGTCACGATCTCACGGTCCGTGAGTTCCAGCCCCGCGCGGGCTCTGGGCTGATGGCCCATAGCCTGGAGCCTGCTTCCGATTCTGTGTCTCCCTCTCTCTCTGCCCCTTCCCCGTTCATGCTCTGTCTCTCTCTGTCTCAAAAATAAATAAACGTTAAAAAAATAAATAAATAAATAAAAATAAAGTATACCTTTGTGTCAAAAAGAGTTGATGAAATGGGTATTGAGGAGGGCACTTTTGGGATGAGCACTGGGCGTTGTTTGGAAACCAATTTGACAATAAATTTCATATATTGAAAAAAAAAGGGTTGATGAAGTCTGTAAAAACAAATTGTAACAATGTAAAATTAGTTTTTTTTAACAAAGCAGACACTAGTAATTTCAGTATGCATATTCCAGTACATACATTCAGATGCATTACTCCAAAGAGTATGTTTTAAGTTGGCTAATGACACAAATTGGCTATGTCATTAAATTCTCCTTATGATGTGCATAATACTAATAACTATATTTTGCAAATATTTTCTGGCTGGAATAAGTTTTACAAGACTGCTAAGAATTATATCCCAGAGGAGCCTGGGTGGCTCAGTCGGTTAAGCATCTGACTCTTCATTTTGGCTCAGGTCATGATCTCACAGTTTGTGAGATCAAGCTCCAAATCAGGCTCTGCACTGACAGCATGGAGCCTGCTTGGGATTCTCTCTCCCCGTCTGTCTGTCTGTCTATCTGTCTCTCTCTCTCTCTCTCTCTCTCAAAATAAGTCTTAAACATTTAAAAAAAAAAAACAAAAAGTCACATCCCAGACACAGGAGAATTCTTCATTCACTCTCCCCACTCCCTAATTTCAACTTATCAGGCAGGCAAAACACAGTTGTCAGCTCTCCAAGGAACTTTCTGGGGGCTATGTATGCCCTGCCATCACCAAAATCCACACTGCTGTAGACACACAAAAACAAAGCCAGATGTGGAAATGTTCAGAGTATCAGTAAATTACCAAATACAAAATTTGAAATGCTCTTAAAAGCAAGTGTAGATTTGTAGAAAGGACTTAATTTTCTAGAAAACCGACACTTTGATGGCTTGGATTCTAAATGTTCAAGTCTAACATTGTAAATAACATAGACATGTAAATTTTACATTTCATATGAAAATCTACCTTACACAGTCCTCACTATTCATTCATTCATTCATTCAATATTTATAACTAGGCACTATTCTAGATGGCAAAAACTTTTTTAAAAGCAACAGTCACTGACCTCAATAAGTTTAGTTTGGTAGTGATATTTGCAGCAGTAGGTATAAAACTTTGGTGTGTGTGTAAGTATAACTAATGGTTTTCCATATATAGATAGGGGCATTATAAATTTTCATTTAGTGGGGCACCTGTGTGGCTCAGTCAGTTAAGCATCCAACTCGTGATTTTGGTTCAGGTCATGATCTCATGGGATCCTGAGATCAAGCCCTGGGTCAGGTCCACGCTGAGAGCACAGAGCCTGCTTGGGATTCTCTGTCTCCCTCTCTGCCCCTCCCTCCTGCATGTGCACATGCACATTCTCTCTCTCAAAATAAATAAACTTCAAAAAAATAATTAAATAAATTTTTATTCTATTATGTGGCTCTAATGTCAAATGGATGATAGGTGATGTGCTATGTATTTAACAAAATAAAACAGAAGCTCATTCCATGGTCCACTTCCTCCCACAGAGTTCTTCCTTCATAGCTGAAACCCATCTAAAGTATGGTCTGTATGAAAAAGGACAAACTTTTAACACGAAAAACTTAGTTTACATCTTGGAAAGATGGCCACTTTGTAGAAGTTGTTTGGTAAAATCATGATGAACACACCTCCCCAGATACCTCCTATTCATTCACTTTTTATGTCACTTTCGGAAATCATCTATTTATAATCTTCAAATTCTCCCCATATACTAGTCCACGGACTATAGCAGAGGCCAGATAACATCTCCAGACAATTTATACAACCTGAGTATCTCTACAATTGTTATTAAAAGGTGATTGGGGGAAATGAAATGACAAACGGTGTTCAGCAACACAGTATTGAGCACAATTTGTTACAATAGGAATCTATGCTGATTTTTGTCCAAGATCCTTATTTCTAAAACCAAAGACACTTCATTTATATTAGGGGAGCATCTTTACAGTCTCTAAGAGTGTGCTAAGAGCACTACAGCAGACTTCCAGAAGAATGGGCTTTTTAAAATGTTTTACTGTGAAATAATTTTATGCTTATAGAAAAGTTGTAAAAATAGTAGAGTTCCCACATATTGTTCACATAGGTTCCCCTAACGTTCACATCATATGTAACTGCAGGGCAGTTATGAAAACATAAAATTAACATTGGATCTATACTAACTAAATTACTCAAAGTTTTCCAGCTGTCCACTAATACTCTGTTTTCTTTCTTTTCTTTTTTTCTATTTTTCCTACTTTTTTCTATTCAAGGATCCTATCCAGGATCCCACATGGCCTTCAGACATCATGTCTCTATGGTCTTCTCTAATCTGTTACAATTCCTTGTCCGTCATGACCATGATAATTTTGAAAAGTATTGATTATTTTGTAAAACATGCCTCAATGTGGGTTTGTCTAATGTTCTTCCATGATTAGACTAAGGTTATATACATTTTTGGCAATAATATCACATAAGTGATATTGCACCCTCTTCCTATCAGATGTTAACATGTCTTCTTACTGGTGATACCAATCTAGATCACTTGGTGTCTGCCAGCTTTCTCCTGTTTCTAATTATTAAACATCTTAGAGAAATACTTTTAGATTATGCAAATATTGTTTCTCCTCAAACTTGCACCCTATTTTTGGCATCCATTGATATATCTTGCCTATAGTAACTACTACTATGGTTGGTATCTGCTTCATGGTGATTTGCTATTTCCCTCAGTCCTTCTATATTTATTAATTGTAATTCAGAAGGATAACTTTTTAACTATATCAAATACCAAGGTCTCAATAAATTACCAAAAACAAAAACAACAACAACAAAAAAACCCCAAAATCATAAATATAGTGGGCAACAGTATTTCATCTTGAGCTATAATGACCTTAACTCCCCAAATCATATGTCTAGCAGTTCCTTTTTGAAGGATCTGTGTTTGAGTAAGTAGTTAATGACATCTGTCAGCAGCTGTAGTGTTTTGTTTTATATAATTGTAGCCTCATTTTTTTTATTGCAAGTAATGCATCACGATGCATATTTAAGGTTTTCCAAATAAAGAGTCTTGAGCAATCTATTTTAAAGTAGCTAATACCACAGCATATTTGAGGCTAAGGGGTAAGCATTCCTTGGGAATCAAAACAACAAGGACAGCAAATATTCTGCCCCTGCAAATCTAATTTCATTCCTCAACCAGAAACCTCACTGCATGAGTGTAAAATTTTACTGGTAAGGAGAGATTTCTTAGAATGGTGAATTCCAAAACTCTGCTTTTCAAGACTCTATTATTCCTATAACAGGATAAGGATCTACAAACATGAAATATAACCTTATTCACTTCCTCTTTCACAAAAGGAAAACCTGTCAATCTAATGCTAAAAGGCTTCAAGCTTATTTCTAAATGCTTCAAGAAAATGCCTTCTTTATCAGAACTTCATTCTTGTTTGTTCATTAAATACTGAAGTCTTACACTGAGGTCAAAAAACTGTCAACCAATTACTATGTAAGAGAAGTTCTACTTTTCAGTATCCAAAGCTACCCAGAATACACAGAATCATTTTACTAGGCAACTGAATACACCACTGTGTATTCCCAAGTATATTCAACCATACCTTTTTAATCTCTTTCTTCAAACTAAACCCCAGTAAACTAACAACTTAACATGGTATCTGGCACATAGCAAATACACTTAAGTATTTTTCAGTGAATAAGTTAGTGATGAACAATACACATACAATGGTCCATAATTCCTTCTGGACTACATCCCTTGCAGACTAAGAGTTCAAGCATGCCTCTTCTTCTGCACATTCAGAAATCCATACATTTTAGTTATTTCTTAAGAAAGACATTAAAATGACTTAGAATATAATCTAAATGACATGGAAATAACATTCTTGAAGTTTATCACCCCAAAACTACAATATATTTGTGAGGGATATCAAGTCATTTTTAAAAGTGATTTATTTTCATAATGGATATCTAGGTGATAAAAATAGATGAGAAAACAGGAAATCCCACTCATATTTCTGATCTTACAAATTACTGCTGTGATGAATCCTGGAAACTACTGCAGGATTATAGTTGTAGGATTTATGATGACTTCATTTCTGGTTGCAAAATTTAATTTATTTCCAAAAAAAAAAAAAAAAAAAAAAAAAAGCACCTTGGTCTAAAGCATGGCCATGAGCAAAATTTTACTTAAGACTTTCTTAACTATCACATGGAGTACTGGATAAGTTGTGATGGTCATTTTCTGACAGTTACATAAAGAGTATACAATGTACCTAATTTGTACTTCCATATTATTTCAAAATGAAAATTAATACACAATATTGCTAGTTTGTGTTTAAAATTACTCCGTATTCCTAGAAATGTATTTTAGAATAGAGTGGAGAGAGGAAATTGGTATGCACTGGTAAATCTATGTTTAGGAAAGAAAACTGAAGTAACCATGTCATTTCTTCTCAGATCCCAAATGACCAGAGGATAATTCTAACCAGCAGGGGGAGATAAGGAGGAGAGTAGTAAGACAAAGAACAGGCTAAAGGCAAGAAAAGCAGTTACAATTATAGCTGGGAACACGGAATTTGTTAAAGGAAGTCTACTGTATAATTATATTTGAAAATTTAGCAAGATGCCCAGAGGCTGACTCGCAGCTGTCAGGAACTGGTAACTCTACTTCTGTTCATGCAGCGACCACTGCAGCTAGTAAATCCACTATCCAGGCATTACTAGAACTGACGTTTAGAGTAAAGGGATAGATCCCCTCATGAGACACTTTTTCTCTATAATGGATGAAGGTATCCGTGTCAACAAAGTAACCCTCTCTCTTTAGCTTCCTTTTCAGACTTACCTCTCCTCCCTCTATCTTCTCTCCCTCAGAGAACCCAAATATTCTCATAGCAAATTATCCAGATGCAAATCTCTTCCCTGAATTCTCATTAGATCATGAACCAATCTATCTCATACAGTCCCAAATTCAACAGGATTACAACAAAATTCATCTCCCTCCACCCTCACCTCGCTTACAAACTCTCTACCTTCTCCCTACCCACCTCTACCCCTGCCACTTTCCTATTCCTCCAATGGTACCAGCATTCTCGCAGTTAAGCATGAAAACTCAAGATTTACCTTTGCTCTTTCTCCTTCCTGACCTCCTACTCTATATTAATTCAATTCATCAAATCCTATTAATTTTTCAGTGACATTCTATCATTCATCAATGAAAGATGTTGAAAGTCCTAACCCCCATAGCATCGAATGTGATCTTGATTTGCAAACAGGGTCTTTACAGAGGTAATCAAATTAAAATGAGATTATTAAGGTGGGCCCTAATTCATTATGACTGGTGTCTTTATAAAAAGGGGAGATTTGGACACGGAGACAGACACTCACAAAGGCAAGACAATCTGAAGACACATGGGAAATAGAGCCATCTGATAGGAGTGATGCAGCCATCAGCCGAAGACCACCAAAGACTGTTGGCAAACACCAGAAGCCGAAAGAGGCATGAAAGAACTCCCCTTAGAGCAGTCACAGAGAGAATACTGTCTGCCAACATCTTGAGTTTGGACTTCTAGCATCTAGAACTGAGACAATAAATTTCTACTGTTTTAAGCCATCTGTTTTCAGGACTTTATTACTGCAGCCCTAGGAAACTAACACAACACCCCAAAAACAATCTGAATTCAATGACCTATAAACCCCGTACCGCCCAACCTGTGCCTGATCTCTCAATAGCATCTCACACGTATCTGGCCATGGCAATTATCCTTCTTGCTCAACATCCAATCCATTACTGAGGTCTGCTTCCTAAATATTGTATATCTCTTTAATTTGTCCATTTTTTCCATCTCTACATCGCTACTCTAGTTCAGGCCACCATCATCATGCCCCTAGACTACTGTCCACCAAATGGTCACCATGCCTACAGTCTTTCCCCACTCTAATTCATTCATCTTCAGCAGCCAGACTTTCTAAAATGCTAATCTGGGGGTACCTGGGTGGCTCAGTCAGTTGAACATCTGACTTCGGCTCAGGTCATGATCTCGCGGTCCGTGAGTTTGAGCCCCACGTCAGGTTCTGTGCGGACAGCTCGGAGCCTAGAGCCTGCTTTGGATTCTGTGTCTCCCTCTCTCTATGCCCCTCCCCTGCTCATGCTCTGTCTCTCTCACTCTCAAAAATGAATAAATGTTTTTAAAAAAAATATTTTTAAAGAAATAAACATCAAATAAAATGGAAATGCTAATTTAAAAAAATAATAAAAATTTAAAAATGCTAATCTGATCACACTTTTAGTTTATCAGTATGGAATACACAATGAGCAGCATCCATGATACGTCAGGACAAAGTCCAAGTCTAATGTCTTTAGCCTGGCTGACAAAACTACATGCAATGGCCTCTAAAAGACTGAAGAGAAAGAACATCACTCACCACACCCACCTCAAGTCCACAGAGAAATACTTTCAGTTCCTCAAACACATCAAAGCTTTTCACATCTGCCTAGAATTCTCTTCCCTTTATTTAACCACTCATTCATTTACTCAACAAAGCATAGCTCTAAGAGCTAGATATTCCGTGGAAAATAAAGCAACATTCCTGACCTCATGAAATCTACATTCTAAAGAGGGTGGTAAATAGATCATAAACAAAAGTAAATAAGTAAATAAATATACAGGTGGTACTAAGTGCTTCAGAGTAAAATAAAGCAAGGTAAAGGGAATAAGGGAGACTGGGAGTAGAGAAAGGAGTAAGGATATGATTTTAGATGATGTGCTCAGAGAAGACCTTTCTGACAAGGTGAGAGAAGAGATCTGAAGAAAGTGAGGAAATAAGGTTTGTGGATACCTAAGGGAAGGAGGTGGGGCAGAGTGTTTAGAGAACATCACTGAGGCCACTGTGACTGCAGTAGGGGAAAGGAAGAGAATGAGGACAGATGAGGTTTTAGGAAAATCAAATGACATACAGCCTTGAAACTCACTGTAAGATTTCAGAAATTAATTAGTAAAAAAGTGAAATTTTTGAGTGGCCTGATCCAATATTCATTATAAAAGAATCACTTTGGTGCTATGGAGAAATCAAACTTGGTGGGGAGGGAGTATAGTACAAAACGAAATCAGTTAAGAAGCTACTAGGAGTTCCAAGTGAGACCCAAAGACATAATGGTGGCTTGGAATGGAGTAGAGACGGAAGAAATGGCTGGACTCTGGTAATTATGATGAATATACGTATATGGATATGCATATGATTACATAAGCAATCTTTTTAATTTATCAGCTTAATTTCAGAATAGAACAAAGCTATGGTTTCAAATGGGTAAAAATGACTTTTACTTCTCTCCTACTCATAAGGAAAAATACATAAGGAAGGGGAAGGGGGAAAGAACACTCTAAATAGGCCAAACAGATTTCCTAAAAGGAAGGAAAGCAATGTCACACTTTTGAATTTAGTACCATGACTCCAAAACAGGGCTTTCACAAAGCAGCTCTGTATTTATGAAAGCACCCCCCTCTTTGTAGCTGGTTTAAAGTTGCTAAATGAATTTTATTCCCTTTTTACAGAAGGATCATCTTTAATGCATGCTACCCACTGATGTAAGTCTGAAGTCTTAGGTGGTGGCTTAATGTGTAAGAAGTGAATGTATTAAAACAATGATTTTGGGTACAGCATCTCTGATTATTTAAACTTCATTATACAAGGTAATCCCATCTTCTGACTAAGGAAACAAGAATTCAGATTTTACACTGTGTTCACATATGAAAATTAATTCATTTTGTTAGAGTACTCCCAATACTATCAATTCAATCGCTCACTAACAAATAACAATATGGCAACAACAATATGGCAACATTAGTCACTGCATGTAGTTTTCCTTCTTAATAAAAATCAAGAATTGTTTATCTTCTCTTTCTCAAATATTAAAGTTCTTATCCAATTATAATCATAATTGTTTTTTGTTTTTTTAAGTAACCTGTACAACGTGTGTGGGGCTCAAACTCACAATCCCGAGATCAAGAGTCGCATGCTCTTCTGACTTAGCCAGGCGCCCCTCCAAAATTATTCTTAAGAGTGAGTTCTCTGATTGATTTGAATCACAAAATATTTTTTAGTCTTTTTACTGAGATATAATTGACATATAACATTTTATTACTTTCAGGTGTACAACATAATGATGTGATATTTGTAAATACTACAGAATGATTACCTCAATAAGTCTAGTTAATATCCATCACCATACACAGTTACAATTTTTTCTTGTGATGAGAACTTTTAAGATCTACTCTTAGCAACTTTCAAATATACAATACAGTATTATTACCACAGTAATGCTGCTATACCTAAAAAAATCTTTAAATACCACTTAAATCTCTTTACATCTCTAATACTCAGAAACATTTTTATTTAAAAATTGAACATTCAAAAACATAGCCAAAAACAGAAAAGAAGATGTTTACAATATAAGTATATGGCTTTATCATCAATCATCTGAAAATATAGGCATTCCAAGTCCTGAATGTGGAGCCCAATCTTTAACTGCCTTCACCCAGCTGTCCAAATCTCAGCAATAGCTTGAGGCAGTTTCACAACCAAGTGAATTAGACAACTAACTACCAGAGGACCTAGAAGTGAGGAAGAGGAGAGAAAAAAACTGACCTGCAAGGTAAAAAAAGTATTAAGAAGACGAATAATCTGCTCTCCTAGTCTACATACTAGAAATGGAGTGACATTAGTCTAAGAGATACATGCAACCATTTATTCTTCGAATAAGTTATATCACCGACCTGTAAAACTAGGCCCTCATAGTAATGCTTGATTTTTGAGAATTATTAACAGAAACAAAAAAAAATTATGTAGCTTCAAATTGTTTTCAAATACTCTGTCCATTAATTTAGTCCTCTTCCATAAAAATTCCAGAATTATCCTCTTCGTTCCAATGAAGACCGGTAGGCCACAGGACTGGTGTCAATATCAGATGTCTACTGTTAGAGCAGGAATAGTCCTTGAGTTTTATTCTAGAGGATTTAAAGTGCAAGGAGGCTGAAAATGCAGAGTTAAAACTCTTACCAAAAGCAGAAGTTCAAGGCCCCTTAACTCTGCCTGAAAGCCTCAGGTCTGAGGACAGAGCTTAATCGCAAGGGTAAAGGGAGATTTCCTGGGTCAACAGAGTGTCAGCATAAGACTGGTCTTTTTGGAACAAGATGACCTGAAGACCACAGATTTTATCTTACCCACTGAAAACCCAACTTATAGTTCTATTTGGTGGAAATATGTTCAGAGACTACACACAAAGCTCTTACCCAAGATTAATGAAAACTGGACTAAAGGACAGCCTTTATAGATCTGATCTTTTCTTATTAAATACAGGACTTTCTCATTTGCCATTTTATCACAGGTTTGTAATAGAATTATCAACCCTCCATTCACTATCTGCTTAAAGGAAAAGTATAAAGCATTTAAAAAACTACATTATGTTTCTCTTTCATGTGAAAATGAAAATGAATTACAAAGGTTCAAAACTATATTTAAAAATTCTCAAATCTACACTGAAAAATTACTGAAAGGTATAAAAAACTTCCTTAAGTTGTTCATCAAGGTGTTTATTATAGATGTTTCCCTAAACTAGTAAATATCCTCTATACTGGGAGATAAACTGTCCAAAATAAGGACAAATCAATACAACATCAACTGATAATACAGAACACAAAACAAATGCATGGACTCTAGCACTGTATCTTATCATTTTAAATGGGAAAATCTGGTAAATTCTGTCCACAATCAAATCCAGAAAAAAATAGTTTAATCAGAATAACAAATACTTTCAGGTTTTAAAATAAAGCTCACTCTGACATGTACAATCTACCAAGTATTTTTGCTCTGAATTTTGTGGTGCCATATTATTCTGTAACAAATTAGATTTATTCAATCAAATGAAAATGAAAGAATTAAAAAAAATAACTCAACCAGGAAGTTTGTTAGAATTACCATGGGATCCAGCAATTCAACTAATACATGTACAGTGCCTGTTCACAGAAGTACTATTCACAACAACCAAGAAACAAAAACAGCCCAAATGCCCATCAACAGATGAACAGATAACATACTGTGGTCTACACAGGCAAGGAAATATTATTCAGCCATAAAAAATAAATGAAGTACTGATAAATGCTAAGATGCGGATGAACCCTGAAAACATCATGCTAAGTGAAGGAAGCCAGAAACCAAAGAATACTTCTTGAATGATTCCATTTATACAAAATAGAATAAGTAAATCCGCAGAGACAAATTTGGGTGGGGAAGAGCTTGGGGATGGGGTAAATTGGGAGTAACTGATTAATGGGTACAGGTTTCCTTCTGGAGTGATCAAAACACTTTGGAACTAGATATAGGCGATTAGCAACACAACACTGTCAGTGTACCAAATGCCACTGAATTATTTAATATGGTTAATTTTATGTTCTGTCACTCTCATTGGAATTTAAAAATTAAATAAATAATGAAGAGTCATATTACTAGTAATAAGACCTCACATACCACTGATATGATATACTGAGCATATCAGAGGACATCGCCTCTGCAGTACCCTTTCCAATAATGCATACCCTCAATCTGACCATAAGAAAACATCAGACAAACCCAAATGGAGGGATACTCTACAACATAACTGACCAGTAGCCTTCACAAGTCTCAAGGTCATGCGGAGCCATCATACGTTGTGGGGAGATTAACAAGACATGACAACTAAATGCAATAAGGGTTCCAAGACTGGATCCTGAAACAGAAAAAGGAATTAGTGGAAAATTGGTGAAACCTGCATAAATCAGTTAGTTAATAGTGCTGTACCAATGTTAATTGTTAGCACTGGGAATTATACTATGGTTATATAAGGTGTTAATTAACATAAGGGGAAGGTGGGTGAAGAGTACTAGTTTTGTAATTCCGCTGCAAGCCTAACATATTTCAAAATAAAAAGTAAAAAGAAGGAAAAAAGAAATGAAGGGATAGAGGGGGAAAAAGGGGGCCCAGTCAACTTTACTCTATGAATATATATATTAGGAAAATGTTGAAATAAATTAACTGAAGGAGAAGTAGCGGGGTTATTCTAATGGCAAAACTTAATTCACAAGGTTTGCATCTGCTTAACACATATGCACTCGTTTTGGAGGGAAGGAGTAGATTCTTCAGTCAAGTCACGATAATTAAATATTAGAAACCAGAGTTAGTAAAATTAAACTAGTACTCACATTTTCAACAGAAAAATTCAAAATGAAAACACCCAAAGTCAAAGGGAAAAATTAGGACAAAACATTGTTGTAACTCCTGTAGGTTACAACTACATTGTAAATTTAATACTGAAATGAGGAAAACATGTTTATTGTAGCAGAATGATTAGAACAACAAGGACTTAAATCAGTTTGATAATTTAATCAGATTTAATTTTACTTTAAATCTGTAACCTTCTCTTTAGAAACATTATAATGCAAAAGATTAAAAAGATTTTGATACATAATTAACTTCAATCAGTTTGTGCCTGGACATAAATAAAACTCGTGGTTGTCATACCATTATGTAGGAGGTACCTTCTTATTAAAAATAATTCCCTTGGAAATCAATACAGTGACCAAAAGGACCAATTTTTTAAATGAAGCCACCAACATAAATTCTGCAAACATTTCCAATTTTATTAATCATATTTAACATCCCCACAACCAAATACTGTGTATAACTATTTTACTAATACAACACAATCCTCTTCAGTAACTCTAATTGCCAAAAACAAAGAGACGTTTACATAAACAATCAAGATTGTTACATAAACAATCAACACACCCTCATAGCTCTCAGAAGGAACCAGTCCTTCTGACACCTTGATTTTAGACTCCTAGCCTGCAAAAACCTAAGGTAATAAATTTCTATTACCTAAGCCACCCAGTTTGTGGTACTTTGTTACGGCAGTCCCAGAAAACAAATACAATTACCATGCAACAAATAAAATAGTGTCCTCCTATATTCCCACAACAGTCTTTCCCTGGAAGAACATTCAAATTAAAGGTAGCCATTTTCTCAGCTCCTGAAGACTAGCATACTTTACTGAACATGTCAGTCACAATCACTCTCTAAAAGGAGCTGCCTTGAATCCTGCCTCTGGGGCATGGCTGCCCAATTCTACCCCACACCAACAAAAATGGGCTGGACCTTAGTTGGGTATCAGGCCTTTCACCACCTGGTTTAAAAGGATGAACTGCTTCTCTGTGCCCCTCAAATAATTTGATCTAAAAATCTCGGAAAAAAACACACCTGCCTTTGCTGCTACAGCAGGAAACTAACAATGTAAGCTAAAATAATATAAAAACAGAAAGCCCTGTTGGTACCCAGAGAAAGATGGCATACAGAGTAAAGCTAAAGGTTTGTTTTATTGCTTTGCCTTAAAACCAAAACCTACTCCCTATAATCTTAAAATCAAGCCCTGTTCTCTGATTTCCATGAGAGCCCCTACTCCTCTTCCTGCTGCATACATATCTTTTAAACCTGAATTTCAGGCATGCCTTGCAAACACAATGCAAAGAAAAACAGAAATAAAAAGACCCAAACCCAGACCCTACTCTCAAGGAGTTCATTCCTTGAGAGTCAAATTTTTTAAAAAATACGAGCATATTTTGTATGCTGAGTGCATTTCATATGCTTTCATATATTTCTTGACTAGAACTGGATGTTTCATTAACTGTCAATCATACAGCTACATACATATAGAAATACATGGTGAAACAGGGAGACAGTTCGGGCAGCTGAGCCCACCGCACTGCTGGGATGAGGTGTGAACTTGTCAGGGGACAACAGGACAACTGGCTCTCAAAAGATGTCTGGAGAGGGCAGTCATTTCACTAAGGATTTAATAGGCTCCGGGTTTGGCCTTCAGCCACACTGGCTAGAAAGTAGAGTCTGATAAAACGTTCAAAAATGGAATTATGACTCAGAGACACAAACACAAAGAATATTTGTGTCACAGGACTGTCACTCTTGTAATGGCATATCTAGCACATTCTCTCCTTGCAGGCAAACTTCTACAGGAAGTCAAATAATCTAAACAAGCTGAGGTCTTTTAGAACAAGAAGAGACAGAAGACCCAAGTATTACGGGCATAATAACACCTAATACACAGTACTTACTGCAGGAACAGTTGTAAGAGTTTTACATGTATCACACCCCTATGATGTAGCTACTCCTATCACCATTTTACAGCTCAATACATTGTGGCACAAAGAGGTTGAGAAACTCGCCAAGGATGCTCAGCTAGCAAGCAACGAAGCCATAATTTCAACCCTGCCTGCTGAGAGGTCTATCTCCTAATCACTATTCCACCTGCAAAGAAAAGCTGGAGTATCCATCCATCTGCACCCCGCTACATTTACGTCTTTCTAGAGAGGCAGAAATGTGAGTATCAAAAACCTTCCAGCTAATGCTGGGATGAGTACTACTAGCTTCACCCTTCAGGCCTCTCCTTTTACAGTGACGTCAGACAAATTCAGTCTGTACCCTTAGTGGCCATCGTCTACCTTTAGCTGCATCAATACAGTCAAGCAGGTAGCACCAAGGCTTGCAAGCCCATCAGTCTTCTGCCTCTTCAGAGACTTTGCATCTCTGCTCTATTCCTCTCTGTGAAGATCTGCAAGTTTAACTCTCAAAGCTTATGTTACTTCCCCTATTACCAGATGCTTGAGTAAAGGCTTTCTGCAACTCCAAGTTATTAACAACAAAAAACACAGTCAGCAACTGTCAATACTGAAAGTTCAGCTACTTTGAGCGAAAACATAAATATACTTAGTACACTTCCACAGTTACTCCGCTAAAGTTCATTCATGTATTCAGACATTTCATTTCTTACTATGTGTACTACTATGTATACTATCTACATGCTAAAAATATATATCAAAATACCACTTCATCCTCAAGTAGCTCAAAATCTAGTAGAGGGAAGTTTAAAGGAAATTACAAGTGCTCTTAGTAAACGGCTCACTAGCCACGCAATAATCCAGAAGAGGGGAAAATATCGGATAAGACTTCAGGATGAACAGGATAAGATGAAAAGGGTACTAAAATAGAGTAAAAACCACACATCAATGCAAAGAAGTGAAAGAGAGGAGAAAATAGAGGATTTCCAGCCAAGGATAAGGAAACTTGTTCAAAATTATTAGATCACAGAGGGCAAGAAGGTCAGACCATGAGGGAGTTTACAAACTTCTGTCATCTCTAATATTTAAAATGGTTACAGTTCTTCCTACAAGAGAAATCCTCAACCAATAAAGTATATCAAAATTTTACAGTCTTAAAATGCCCACGCATAATTCAGATTTACCCATCCTTGGGAAGTGAATGTTCCCTGTGCTAAGAACAGCCATTGTAGGACACGGAAATGTAGTATTTTTTTTAATTTTAATTCTAGCAAGTTAACAGTGTTATATTAGTTTCAGGTGCACACTATAATCAAACAACACTTCTATACATCACCCTGTGCTCATCATGACAAATGGACTCCCTAATTCCCATGACCTATTTCACCCATTCCCCTAACCCAAGGATGGCAACTTTTAACAAAAGGTAGCATCAAGAAAGACTATTTTGAAATTTGGGGCACCTGGCTGACTCAGTTGGAAGAGTGTGCAACTCTTAATCTCGAAGTTGTGAGTTCAAGCCCCATGTTGGTATAGACATTGCTTAAATAAATAATTTTTTTTTTAATTATATACGATGCATCCCTACTTTGGAATACTGGGAGGCTCTTAAAAATGAGAGGATCTATGTGCTCACATGGAAAGGTGGTAGGATATCCTATTAAATTAAAGAAAGAAAGCAAAGTGAAGAATAATATAGATTATATGAATATTCTGGCACAGAGATTAGGGAGTCTAGATAAGAGATAAACAGGGTCCAAACTGGAAAATGGAGAACTGATTTCAGAGATAAACATCAGGGAAAATCAACAAGACCTATGAGCCACAGGGATAAAGGTGAGGAAGACATGTAGAATGCTTGACAGTTTTTTAACAGTCTTACCCCTTAAAGAGGTAAACGGGTTCCTTATTTACTCTATTAGTTGCTTATCAAATTGTTTAGTTATAGTTAAAAATATCTAGGGCTCATTTATCACAAAATCCAAATTAATGGCACTTGCAATAATACATTTTGAAGGAGCAAAAGAAATTTAAGAACAGTGGACAAACTGGCAGAAAAACACAGCTTTTCACCCTTTAGGAAAATCTGCACACAAACAGGACCGTCTAGGGAAAGACAACCTAAATCTGAGGTCGGCGTTTGCTCTAACACTCCTTTCGGACTTGTTCTCTTACATACCAGTAATTTCCTAACAAATCCAGAATAAGATCTTTCTGTCATGAATTTATAACTCTTCATATCCAATACTCATCCTCAATTGTTAAAACCGAACATTTCACTGTATGTAACTTACACTACAGTTTAATAAAAATAAAACTTAGCTACATATGGCAAGGCAAGCTGCTGAGGACCATCAGTCCAAAGAACGATGTTCTCTTCTTTTGGAGGAAGGAACAAAGAGTAGTGATAATACAGTGAGAAAATGTCACTAACATTTATTTAATAATGCAATCTCCTTGCAGTACACCTAAACCAAGTAATATTTATTACCCTCAATATGAAAAGTATTTGTCCACCTCTACCTAACAAGAAAAGCCAAAGGGACTAAAAACTACTGAATCAGTATTTCTTCCCACAATAATTTTTAATTTCCGTGCTTCTGTAAATAGGAGAGTAATTAATTAACGATTACATGGACAGGTGGTCTAAACTGGGCCAATAAAATTGAAAGAAAAAACTTTCAGGCTGCAATGACCAAAACACAAAAACAAAAAAACCAAAACAAAAAATTCTTGCTTTCTCTCTCTGCTGGAACAAAAGGATGTTTGCTGCTCCAGCTGCTGAATGGCAGCCATCCTGTGATCATGAAGGAAACCAGTCTGAAGACAAAGCAAGAGAGACAGATTAACCAAGCCAGCACCGTTTTCATCTAGTGTTTGAAGACCAAGCCCTAGAGTCTTCTCTATCTCTAACGTCCATTATGGAAGAAAATAAACTTCATTCTGGTATAAGGCAGATTATTTAGGGGGTTCTGTTATTCAAAGGTGAAATCACCACAATTTTAAGTATTTTTAAATAGTTTCTCAAAAATAAAGACCTATGTGAAAGCTATTTGAAACTAGGAAACAACTCTTCACATTTTATAAACAAATTACAGTTTTAGAAGTATAATATAAGCTTTCTGAAATCCATTAAGAGTTTAATCACAAAATATAAATGACCAGTTAATAGGCAAATAAGTAATGGATATAAACTAGTTTTACTTGATTGCATAAAACTGTTTACAATACATTTCTCAATAAAGAAAAATTGAATTATAACCCAAGGGTGGCTTAATTTGTACAAATTTTGAATAATGTCAGATATATTTCCAAAACAGATGCTTAGAGACTCTACAAGGACACTTGGCTCAATCAGAAGCCAGATTAAAGTTCCATCTGGAGCCTAATGGCTCCATGGTTCCATTACAATTACCCAAGTCACCAAAGTGAGCCTTAATGGTTGTACATCACAGAATCTCTCTTGTAGGTATACATCTTGCCCCCAAAACTAGAAAATCGGGTCATAAAATAATTCCGTGTGCATATACACACACACACAAAGGTTCCATAGGTATCCAAATGCTGCTATATTTTTTCAGTGACACTTAACTTTGCAATATAATTTTTCATTGGTTATTCATCAGCATCTTTCATTTTTAGACACAGTTGCTGAGATATTGTGTCATGGAAAGGACAAAGTCCACCTTCCCCTTTAATCAGCCTCCAGAGTAACTCAGATACCTAGCATAATCTCTTTAATGTTTCCCTTTCTCAGATGGTATCATAGGATTATCATACCAGAAAAACTGAGTGAGGCCACTTGGTATCCTAATTTCTATGTCTGAAAGTTGTCATGAAGCCATAGAATTCTAGATTAGGAAGGTACTAGAAAGTACCTCAAAATCACCATCTAGACCAATGCCACTCAAAGTATGGTCTGTGATCCACTGCCTGAACAAGCTCTGTTTAAAACATTTTATAGCAATCTGACAGAGTAATGAGCTTGTGTTTTACCATCTTTGGGTTTTCTCCCCCACTCTGGTCTAGGCTACAGGTCCAAATTAGTAGGCTGAGTTCCACCTGAAAATGTGTTTGTTGACCTAGCAAGTTTTATTTTAATTTGAATGCCTTTAGATAGGACCCGGGTCCTCTGATTTGTTAAACTGGCAAGTTACTTGTATCTGTTAGCTGGTCAGCCCTAGAAGGCATTTGAGTGTCCAATTCACCAGATCAGTGTTTCACAAACTGTGAGAAATACCCCTTTGTGTGTAATGAAAGCAATTTAGGAAGTTGCAGGCAGCAATTTTGTTTCTTTTTTTTAATAGTCTGGCATTGTATGACATGATATGGCATGACATACAAAAAGGAGAATGCATGTAGTATGTGTGTATACACACACACACACACACACACACAAATATTTATCTGTAGAGGAGTAGATATATGTTAGTCCTAGGTTAGGATTTAAATTTTATTTTTTACTGTGGTTCATGGGCAAAATAATTCAATGACAGCAATGTACCAGACCAATATCTTCATCTTACAGATACAGAAGCTGAGACTCAAGGTCACAGTCAGTTAGCAGCAGTTCAGTTCTCTTTTCTTATATTCTTTATTATGAGTTTATATGCCAATCAAGGTCTGCAAAACCAGTAAACAGAAAATACAGAATATATGCTCCAAAACTAACATTTAAAAATCCTAAATTGATTAAAAATGTATATTTAAAGGAAAATTTAGAATACTAAAAATGAAAATGTATAAAACAAGACATATATTTAATTAAAAATTTTAAATGGCCCAAGAATAAAAAAGAAAAATTAAAGAAAACAACAAAGCAATGCCTCCACTCAGTCATTTAAAAAAATACAGAATGAAATACAGAAAAAAATACCACCAACATGTCAGAAAAGGGTCAATCGTCTTAATATACAATTTACTACTTAAATAAGTATGAGTAAAACACCTGAACAGCTAGGTGATATTAAGGAGAAAATTATAAAATAAATACACATGGTCGATAACATTTAAAATATACATTAAGATACACTTTTCTCCTATAATATTAGCAAAAAATGTTCTCTTTTTAAGTAAGAATACCTATTGTTGACATGAAAAAAAAAAGGATTCTCAAAAATCACTGGTGAGAGGGGTGCCTGGATGGCTCAATCGGTTAAGCATCCAACTCTTGATCCTGGCTCAGGTCATGATCTCACGGTCATGAGACTGAGGCCCATGTCCTGCTCGCATGGAACATGAAGCCTGCTTGGGATTCTCTCTCCCCCTCTGTCTGCCCCTCTCTCACTCACACTCAAAATATGTAAATAAACAAAACAAATATCATTGATGGGAGTAAAACACATGAATTTTGGCAGTAAGTATCAGAAGCCTTAAAAATGTAATTACCCTTTTATTCAGTAATTCCACTTCTGGAATTTATCCTATGGAAGTGATGAGGGATATATACATATATATGAACATTATCAAAAGTATGTTGAATGCAGTATCATATACAACAGTGAAAAATGCTAATGACCCAAAGAGTCATCAATGGGAACCAGTTAAATAAATTATGGTACATCCATACAATAGAATATTATGCAACTATTAAAAGAGATGATATAGATATAAAAGAGATGATGTATATTTCCTGTCCATAATATACTGTTAAATGAAAAACAGCAATGGCTATGTAAGATCCCATTTTTATATAAAAAATGTTTAAACACATTTAATCCCTCTTTACTAATAAATAACCCAATATTTTTAAACTGACAAGTTACATTTTCACATAGACTTTTCTAACATGACCATTTTCTTTGAATAAAAAATAACCGAAATTGTCACCAAAGAAAGAAAAGAAAAAAGAAAGAAGGAATAGAGGACGGAGGGAGGGAGGGATGAAGAGAGGGATGGAAGAAAGGAAGGAAAGAGGTAGGCAGACAGGCAGGCAACCAGAACTAAATGTAGGAAAATCCCACTATACAGTTAAGCTGTCTACAGCAACTGGTCTTCTGAAATGACTCCAAACCTAGCAGTTTAGTAAAGAAAGAAAAGGTTTTGGGTAAGGAAAATTAGCCCCTGAGCATCCAACAGTAGCATACAAAGTAGGCATTAGTCACAGACCTCATCTTTGTGCATGAAGGCATGATTAATACAAAGGCCTGTCTTTTTACCCAGGAACCGACCAGAAAAAGCCAAGAGTTATCAGGCCCCCATGTGAGGTAGTCAGAGCACTAACAGCAGTCAGTGGAGCTCAACTGCAAGCGTCAACAGAAAACGCTAGCTGCAGATCCCGAACCACAGAGGAACCTGTGATGCCTGCAGGCAAGGCAGATAAACTGCTCTTGGGAGGGCAAGGACTGAGGCACAGAGTCTTAATTCTACTCTTAAAAGGCCCATTATGCTACCTTGAAGATATGCAGATCAGTCTTCAGCAGTCTGGCATACCAACCACGGAAAGTAATCATCTACTAAGTATTTCAGCCCCATGTCCCAGATAGCTCTTTCTACACATGTATAGGATCAGGATCAGGAAAAAAAAAATTGAAGATCTCAAGTACTTTAAAGGTTAGAATGGAAAACCTCAGCTACTCTTAACATTCACATATGCAAAATCATTTTCCAAATATACTGATTTTCTTTATTATACAGACATGTATAAAATATAGGCAGTCCCTAATGGTGCAACAAACCAAAGACATTTCCCTGAACCCTAGACAAATGTCTTTCTTTCACTGAGATACACTAACCAAAATGTCAAAGAATGAAGTATCTTCTTCATAAAAGAATAATCTCTAAGAAAGGGTTCATACAGATGTCTGAACTAGTGCAGTCATACAGCTTTCTCCCTAACGCCATCCATAACCAATACAATAGGGCAGGGTTGCAGGGGGAGTCAAACTTGCATCCTGGCATCCTTACTTTTTAAAAGGCAGGGACATGCCATGGATGCCATGATACATACAGTCTTAGGTCAGGGTAAGAGTTCTAGCAATCTACAGGTTTATGAGTAATGGACTCAAGGACAATCCTTCTACGGGAAGGGTTCCATTGCACATTTAAGAATGATGAAAGTCTCAAAGACAAATTCTTGATTACTTCAAAAATTTTCCAGGTAATAGCCCTCGCAACATCCCTCAAAAAAAGAAACTTCTATTACTTTTTTCTCACTTTACATGTGGCTATGCCTCAAGCATCCATACACTGGACTAACAATTTAAATACAAGTCAATATGACATATTTGATAAATAGAAAATCTAACCACTATTTAAAACATTGCTTGTGTGAAAAGATCAAATTCTAAATATTGACCAATCAACTCACCACAAACTTAAAGTATAATCCACAATTCTTAATTCACAAGTGTTATTATTCTTCAAAATATTTCATTGAACAAATATTCAGTAATCAACAGTAATATAAAACAAAAAACACTGGACAGTATACCCTGATCTACAACTTATTACTCATGTGACACTAAGAAAATCATCCAAAATAAAATATGGAAATGCTTTTTAAAGATCCCACAAATATATAAAGGTATGTATATACACTATTTTTACAAACAGACTGAACACCAAACACCCATTTTTAACAAAGTGATGCTATTCAGTTGCACAGATAAAGTCAAATTTTACAAAAGAATTATTGATGCTGATAGTATTTTTCTTGCATCTTTTCAACTATGAGAAAGACTGTGAGAGAAGAGACTGAGACAGATTTTGCATTTTAGCTTTCTTCCCCTCATCCAAGATATGATTTATAGTGAGATACCACTCTAAACAAAGCAAACACACTGAAAAACAAAAAAAGGCAATGGCAAGGCTAAAACAGCAAAACATTACCAATGTACCAGTTAGGGTTCTTTATTATAAACAACATACACATTCTGCTTAATCTAAGTCAAAAAGGAATCTATTGGCTGAGTATTGGGTAGTTCAAAAAAATTGAGACTAGGTTGGAGAATGAGGAACCAAAGTCCTGCCTCCACAGCCTAGAATGAACCCTGCAACATGTTACCGCATCCAGCATTACAGGACAGAAAGGAGCATCTCACCAGCAGCTCTTAGCTCTCATGCCCATGATCTCTCTGGTGCCAAGGTGTGGTACGGTTCTCAAACTACAGAAGGACCTCATCATGCCAGCTTTTAGGCTTCTTTCTTTGAGAGATGTGAGGAGCAGCCTCCTACCTAAACTAGAAGGGGGATTAGGTAAAGCCCTAGGCAGCTGAAACCGTATGCATTCTCTACTAAGATCAAGCTTTGATAGTGGACAGACCTGAATGAAGTGCCTTTACTCTCAGTATCTTGCTCGAATCTATAAAAGCTCACAAATTCAAAGTTCAGAAAAATTAGTTCAAATCTCTTTAACATTATTAGACTTGCTTGTTACAATTTCTTGTCTATTTCCAAGGCAAAAATTTACTTTCTCTAAAGTGGTTCTAGCAACCAATACTAGACTGGGTAATTTAGATGGGGTCTAGCAAGTTTCTTAATACACTATAAGTATTGCCTCTTGCTTTATATTCTATCCGTCTGCTAATTTGGTTTCTTGCTTGCCTTTTTTGCTGCAGCTGTGCACCGGGTTAACTGTTTCAATGGTTTTCCTACAATAAACCACAAATTTTTTCCTGATCAGTGTGCTGTATGATTGGTTCTTTGTTCCTACGATAATTATTTTACATTTGTCTACACTGAACTGCATTTGCCATCTGCTGGCCCAATCACCTAAACAATCCAAATCTTTTTGAATCTGATTGCATTGTTCCTCATTATTTCCTCTAGCTCCAATTTTAGGATCATCTGCAAACTCTGAGATCTTTTCTTTAAAGCTTGGACACATTTTATTTTAATATAGAGGTTTTTGTTTTTTTTAAGTGACCCTTTAGACACTCCAGCTGAAATCTTCCAACTTGAAAAGTTTCCACAAAGCTTATCCAAGGATACCTTCCAATAATATAGTCAAAGTGCTGCTAGAAACAAAGCTAACTAGAACCCACTTTTTTTAATCTTCCTTTACATTACCATAATACTTTAATAAGTATTATGTCTTCTAAGTTCTTCTCTTTGAAGCATAAATATTTTTAAGGAATACAAACATTCTGTTTTCTAATATACACATTGATGGTAAGTGTTTTCGGTTATAAATTTCCTAAAGGACACATGGTGAAGTTTCATCACCTTCTTACATATAAGGCATTTAATTTACTCATTCAAAACTTATTTGAGCAGACATGAGTGATAAGCATTAGGTACAATGCAGTCTTATGACTCTGATCCAATTATTTATGTCCTAAAACTTCAGTTTCCTACTGATAAGAAGAGAATTTCTAAAGGCCTAATCACCTCTAGGACTGTCATTTACCTTCTATCTCAAGAATACCATAACAGATCTACCATATCTAAATTTTTTATTTTAAATTTCTCATGCTCCACTTTAACTACAAACCTTCCAATAAGTCAGTTTTTCTTTTGCAGGTCTTTAATACTGTAATATTTTAAATAGATACTTATTTAGCAAAATTCCCTCTTCAAATTAGACTTGGCAAATCTGAACATAGTAAATCTTCATTAATTAATTATGATGTAGAAGACCAGGTAGATCTTAGGATCTAGGAAGGATTATTAGCTCCATAAACTTCACTGATTTCTTAGTATAATCACATTCCCACAAAAGCCCTACTTGTACAACCCATTAAAATTATAAAAATTCCATTGATATGTATATATGCTGCCATTTTGCTGTTTCAATTGGTAAATGCAGGAGACAAATTAAAGATCTATTTTCAGGGCACCTGGGTGGCTCAGTCAGTTGAGTGTCCAACTTCAGCTCAGGTCATGATTTCACAGTTCATGAGCTTGAGCCCTATAATGGGCTCACTGCGGTCAGCTAGAACCTGCTTAGAATCCTCTGTCCCCCTCTCTCTCTGCCCCTCTGCTTGCACTCTCTCTCCCTATCCCTCTCTCAAAAATCAATAAAAAAATTTTTTTAAACATTTAAAAGATCGATTTTCATTTATTCATTCAACAGTCAGGAACTGTTATAAGAATATAAAGAAAATATAAGAGAGTGTTTACCCTCCAGATGGCTGGGGTAAAATATAAATAGCTACAAGGTATCATAATAGAAGTATAGTCACATGGAAGTCAGGAAGGAGAATTTACTTCCAGGTACTGGATGACAAGTTTTGTGAAGGATATGCATTTGAACTGTGTCAAATATTACAATGTCCTTTAAAAAAACAATCGACTAGGGCACCTGGATGGCTCAGTCAGTTACCCCTCTGACTCTTAATCTCAGCTCAGGTCATGACCTCACAGTTTGTGAGTTCGAGCCCTGCATCAGGCTCTCCCTGACAGCATAGAACCTGCTTGAGATTCTCTCTCTCCCTCTCTCTCTCTGCCCCTCCCCTGCTCTCTCTCTTTCATAAATAAATGAACTTTAAAACATATATATATGTAAAATATATATATAAATAAAAATAAAAACAAATCACTAAACTATGACTAATATCACAGAAAAGATAAATATAAAATGCTAACCAGACAAAGTGAAAAAGGAAAAAAAAACCTCCAAGAAAGAGGTTTGCTAGTCATTTCTCGGTAGTGGGATTATGTGTGGCTTTTATTTTTTCAATTTTTCTGTAATGAGTATATACTGTTCTTAAAATAAAAAAGACACAGTAAAATATTTTTCTATTAAATTTTTAAAGCCATAATTTGACCAATAGGTGAATACTATTAAATAAAATGCTTTAAGTCCAAAAACTCTAGTTGAGAAAAATTACGTCGGTAACAAGTATTTTATTTATATTTTAAGTAATACATAAAGAATCTGAAGGACAAACTAAAGAATTCATAATTGATTACGCTCTTTTTGAAAGAGCTAGTGATTCTGGATGGAATGTCTTTCCTTACAACACAGGCTTTAAAAATTCATAAAGAAAAATTATTTTGAAATAATAAATTTGAAATAGTAAATATTAACCTGGTTTGCAAAGAACTCTCTATCCTAACAACTAAATTTAGTCTCGATTTTTTTGAATCACTGATGAAATGACACTGAAGTTGTCTCCAAGGATACATTATTTGTATTTTAAGTAACATAAAAGCATAACAACCAACCACTGATTTTTATTTCAGCTTCCCATTCACCAAAAAAGTGCTACTGGGGTAATACTCCATATAAATAAAAGCCTCTGACTAATTGTGTGAAATTCCATTTCACAAAGTTTCACAAAGTAAAAGTCACAACATTCCACATGTTGTATTATCCTACCTATAAATGTGATAAAGGCATTTCAATGAAAAACTCCATGTATCTTAAACCTCCACATGGTTCATACCATAGGAAAATAAATGAATATAAGTAGGGAAAGGAGGGAATAATAGGATTTGTTACCAAAGGCACAACATTGAGAGAGTTTCAATTAACATTTACATATTTTAATACCTGCTTAGATTTTCAAGATTCTAATTTGACTTTTTTATTCTTTGATTTTATGTTCTATGCCAGAGCGTATTTAAATTAGTAGCATCCCACGATAATTAGAAATCCAAGTTCAACTAAAACTCATCTGAGGTATATCATAAACTAAAAAAAATTACTAAAATAATGAATAATTATTGTTAATCTCCCCAAAGTATGTAATTCCACTGATATTGTCCTATTAATACTCTTTCATAGACTCTTACTAGCTTTCAATTGGATAAAGTTAGAAGGGAAACTTAATTTAAAACAAATTCTACCAAAGGCAATATGCAAAAGTCACAGAGTGGCATTCACATTCAGTAGGCAAACAACTTATCCCGAATAAACTGCCAAGACTTAAAAATCTGAACATTTCACATAAAAAGATTTAGATTTTTAACTTCTCTCAAAAACAAAACAAAACAAAAAAACCCACTACATCTAGGGACACTGAGCCTATTTCTGGAAAAGTTCTGCAGTAGCCTGGGTTCCTATTAGCCACTTTCCACTGCTTACCAAACAAGAGACTATCAAGACTAGGGTTTGTAATTCCTAAATAGAGTGTAGAGGCAGTCAGATCTTGATTCAAATCCCAGCTCCTTAACCTCTAAACTGCTGATTAACCTAAGACAGTGGTTTAATCTCTTTAAACTTCCATTTCTTCGTCATAAGAATATAATAATGATTAATTATGTAGAGAATAAAAGTGAAAGAATGTATATAATAGGAAATTCAAATGCCATTTTGATTGAAATTCTAAACCTAATTAAGATTTATCATAAACACTTCCCTCTTTGTACAGACTTCAAAGGAAAAATGAGATCACTATGGCCTTATCACTCCATAAGGGTCCTCTGTAAAATAAGAATAAGAACAGTAAGTAAAAGCCTTACTGAAATGAGCTAATATATATAAAATGCTTACAGTAGTACATGGTAGCTGTAAGCTCTAAAAAAAGAATCAGTTATAACAATAGTAGTTGTTCCCAGACACCAGGAATACATGAACTTAATAAATGTTTATGAGGAGAAATAAGTTAGTAAAAGTGTGACTGAATGAATACAAGACACTTATCAAGATTATTTCTTTATATATAGTCTTAAGAGTCGTCTCAAATACCCCATATTTTTACATTAAAGCTAAAAATCTAAATGAAAACAAAGTTATTCTGTATTAAACAAAAATCTCTGTGCTCTGGGACCAAAATAATAAACAATAATTAAACTCTGATGGAAACAAAAGAACTGACCAGAATTTCAAGCATGCACATTAGGTAACATTCACAATTTATTTCCACGGAGTTTTAGAGAGCTCTATCTCATCACTGCTACCACCAGACCAGTCTTAGCTAAGCTTTCTTTCAAGTTGTTTTTATGCCTCCAAGGATCTCAGCAGCTGAGTTCAGGACCAATGCAAAGAGGGACCCCACTACCTTTTAGAGCTACTGATTTCAAAGCCTCGGCCATTAGTAACAAAGAATGATGAAGAAAGGTCTGGTCAAACAGCAGCAGTGGTTTTCTATTAAATGGTGTGGTATCAAAAAGATGATTTGATCTTCAGCATACTAATCATCTCAGTAGAAGTAGTTTTTAATTAGTCTGGGAATAACAAAGAAGCTCAATCCTTCAAGTATTTAATTTTACAAAAGATAAAGACAGTCTCCCCTGGCTAAAGTGGTATGTACATTCCAGAGTCCCTGCCACGTCACAGGAATCCTTTCAGCAATCAAAACGATGAAAAAAGGCAACAAAATTGACTTAAAAAGAGCAATTTCCTTTCCGACCTAAATAAACTTTACACAAACTTGCCTCTGATAATCGACTAAACAAGCTGCACCACCAGCATCAAGGGAGGGTGTGAGGATATCTAGCAGGTGCTGCAGTTTATCACAAAACCGTCTAAAATAATTGGAAGTGACAACCAGCACTACCACAAATGATTTATTAGTCTTTCACTCAGCTTTTCAGCTTCCTCGGGGCCAGAATAAATAATTTACCAACTCTGTATCTTCCCATCATTAATTCTTCCCTATGCATCCAAACTACATTTAACTCTGCTAGATTCAACGGAATAAAACACACAATAGGAATATTCTTCCAAATATAGAATTATCTGACCATATGCAAAGGCAAATTTGTCGATTGAGATGTACAATCCAGATGTAGGGGAATTTAAGAGCTCAAAGTCAGCGACTGCAGTTGAGTTTGAAAAAATAAAATCAAGTGAAGAGGAAACATAAGTAGAGCCCACTGAAGAGCTCTCTCATAGATTAGGAAAGGTTCCAGTAACTCTGGGCACAGTAACCTAAGTACCCTGCATCAGAGAGACTGGAAACCTCAAGCGTCACCATCTCCCAACAGGCAATTCATGGACTAATTGACAGTCGCCCCTAGAACTCCCCCATAAGTTATGTAAAAATAAAGTCTTCCCTCAAAAAAAAAAAAAAAGGTAGAAACTTTAAAACAACAACAACAACACGTAAGAATCATTTTCATGCAAAACAGACTTAATACAGGGCAAAACTGAGGTATCTTCTTTAAAATTTTGTTACTATTTTAAATGGGTTTATGAGACAATTACATTCTCCTAGGAATTTAAAAAAGAAAACGCACGTAAAAATCAAAGAAATAAATACTCCAAAAATATTCTGACACTGACATTAAAAGGTATGTCTATTAATTATGTAGAAAAAACACAGACAGAAAAAAAAAATCACATCCTAAATCCATTTTTGATGTAAGCTAGTCTTGTCTCATTAAATCAGCATCTATGATTAAAACAGAGATCATTTTTGGTACATAATGTATTGCATTGTTAGAGCAGCATCTGTTTATTACACAGCATAAACATTTTTCAGCTTTTTGAAACTACTGATATGTAAGAAATGATACAGATCTAATAACATATTCCATCTTTTTTATTTCAAGATGAAATACTTTCAGTGAAAGGGTTAATAATAGTAATATTCTAATATTTGGCATGGTATGAGGCAGCTTCAAGCTGCTGGGCACAAAGTCAAAGAATTTCATAAACTGACAGCTTTCTCTTCAACGGTTAGAGTGCATCATAATCCAAATCTTAAGTGTTTAATATATGTTTAAGTATACTTTTAAATGTATGACTTCTACCAAAATATAAAATGCATTAAAATAAGCCTGACTTGTGAAAATTATAATATAAATTTGAACCCAAAGAATGTAATTTAGATTATAAAATTTTCAAATAATCTTTAAAAAAATTCCAAAATGTTCACAAATAAGAGTGTATCATTTTCAATATTTCACAGTTAGTAAATGAAACAGTTACATAACTAACTGGGCTCAAAATCACATTGTTCATATTAAGCAAAATCATGTCTTATTTATGCACAGACCCCAGTGCACCTGTTGCTATGGAAAAATAACCCCCCAAATAGCATAGGTCCCAGCCTCCCACAGGTTAAAATCAAACAAAAATGTAAAAACTGGAAAATATAACAAAAGGCATCTTTTTCAAACAAATACCAAAAAAGATACAGATTTTATGTTCTTATATACAGAGTGGGGAAAGGATAGAAGAATGGTTTTTGCTTTTTGTTTTTGTTTTGTTTTAAAGAGCAGCATAACAAGATTTTATGCAGGCTTCTTTGCAACTGGCTTTTAACAGCAGAGGAACTTCAGCAAGAAAAGAGGACAGCACGAAACTGCCTGAGAATGCTGCTGAGTACCAGAACCTGGATACAGTGCTGTAAGAGTTGATGGCAGCCCGTCCCGTGTACCGAACACCCTGAGCACTGCAGAGCCACACAAGTATCTGTGGAAAAGTCTGTGCAAAGTGTCCTGACCCTTAAATGTCCACCAAAAAGCAAACAGATACAGCAACTATGGTACTGATGTTGTCCTATCGCGGAATATTAGGTAGATAACAGTTAAAATTAGTAACTAAATGTAAAATTAGAAGCAACAGCTCAGAAACATTGTTGGGTAAAAAGGATTTAAAAAAAAAAAAAAACTACATAAATTCTAATAGAATATTTCAGTTTGTAAGAACTCTCATGTTGAACACATAAATGTACTACGAGTCTAAAAACATGGACAGAAAGGATATAAACCAATTTCAAGATGTAGTAATCTTTGTAAAAGGAAGGATTTTAAAAGGCTTTTACAATATATATACAGCAAATGTTAACACACTAATTCTGCATGTTAAATACAAGGTTGCCTGTTCTCCTTATCCTCTAGACATCTGTAAACATTTGGAATATTTCTTAAATATTTTAAACCTAAACCATGATGTAAATAACTTTTTTTCTGAAAAAAAAATTAGGAAGATTTTACAATACCCTTCCCTGAAAAACGAGGGTCTATCTTCTTTAAAAAATATTAATAATAATCAGTTTGGCTACTCTCCATATTCTAAAATTTTTAAATTTCAATTGAAGAAACTAAAAATTCTACCCTCTTTTCTTTTTTTTAGTTTTTTAAAATATTTTATTTATTTTTGAGAGACAGGGACAGAGAGTGAGCAGGGGAGGGGCAGAAAGAGAGGGAGACACAGAATCCGAAGCAGCTCCAGGATCTGAGCTGTCAGCACAGAGCCTGACGCTGGGCTCGAACCCACAAGCTGGGAGATCATGACCTGAGCCGAAAGCGGACGCTTAACCTACTGAGCCACGCATGCGCCCCACTACCCTCTTTTCACAAATGATTTGACTTAGTAACATTTTCGTATCAAGTTCTCAAGAGACTCCATGCTTTCATCTCAAAATTGAACTGAGGGATTCCGCCATGTAGACTTCCTAAGTGAAGTTAAAAACAATCTCAGCAGGGACTTTTAAATAACTGCTTCTATCATTCATTGTTAGAACAAACAGGTTTGACTGAGAACCTCACTCCCATTCCTTGGCTCTAACTTCCTTGGGGAAACCCATCACTTCATTAGTGAATATGGTCTTTCTCATTTTCTTTGTTTGTGTGAAGTATTAAACTTCTACTTGTTTAAAAAAAAAAAAAAAACAGAAAGAAAGAAAAAGAAAATTCCTAGTAAGACTTATCTAATGAAACCTTACTCTAAAAAAGTCAGTACCTGGGGCCCCTGGGTGGCTCAGTCAGTTAAGTGTCCGACTCTGGATTTCGGCTCAGGTCATGACCTCCCGTTTCATGGGTTTGAGCCCCACATTGGGCAGGTTTAGCGCTGACAGTGCAGAGCCTGCTTGGGTTCTCTCTCTCCTCTCTCTCTGCCCCTCCCCTGCTCGTGCTCACTCGCTGTCTCTCTCAAAATAAATAAATAAACTTAAAATAAAATAAAGAAGTACCACGATGACAAGCTTTTTATCTTGTCTTAAAATTTTCTGCAGTCAAATTTCTTTTAAGTTCAGCCTCATTTCTTTACAGGCCTTTGGAAATTTGACAGGTCATCTATATCTAAATAGAAACAAGATGCCACTCATTTACAATCACATTTGTACACTAAAACAAAGTTTAATATACTTTTTTGTCACCATGAAAAAAATATCAGAGATAGTGTTAATTTTCACAAAAACTGATAAATATTCTCTTAAAGGAGAAACCATCTTATTTAAAGAATTACTGGCTTGTTATCTTACACAAGAAATCACATTCAACTTACATTGAAGTTTTCTATCTGAAGTATGTCATGCAATATTGTAATTTATCTCATAAATCTACTAGAGTGTGATCAAATCCTATCAACTCTGATTGGCATAAATTTGAAACAATGAAGTAGTCACATCTGTTAGGCAGTTCTAGCTTGCTAGACAACATTGTAAAAGTTTATACAATAACATAATTACATTTTTTCTCCATAAACCTTTCTGCACTTGATTTGAGTTTTTCATAATATTTTTGTGTGTGTACTGGGTTCTGTTGTCATCTACCATATGAAATGGGATACAAAATAAAAGACAAGGAGAGGAGATAGAGTTGTTGGAGATGGATGGTAGAGACAGGACACATGTGAAACTGGCCCAGCTAAAAAAATATTTTCATCAAATTGCAAATGAATTACAAGATAGAAAAAAAATAGTGAATTTGGGTGAAAAAATATATCTAGCTTTATCCTGAAATGACTGTTGAAAAATATGAATGCTGAGTTTAAATAAAAATACATGGACAAAAAACAAAGAAGTCAAACCATGCTTTATGAAGCACAACATTAACACACAGCAAAAAAAAAAAAAAAAAAAGAAAAAAGAAATCACCTTTTCTGGTATAACCCTAATTTCTGAAATGTGAATGATTTTATACAAACATTATAATAGTACATGAATATTATAATAGTATAAAACATACCACATACATAATAACAGTACATATATGAATTAATAGGTGAAAAATGTAATATCCCAAGAGTAATTCTATGTAATTCTAAGAACATTTCTAATTAGTAAACAAACTCAAGGAGAACAATGACTAAGCCCTGAAGATACTGGGTCTATGGGCTAAAATGAGAGAGAAATATTAAAAATAAAATTCAGAACACATTAAGTAACTTCATCAAGTTATTAATCCTTACTGCTTTTATATATACCATGTAAGATATAACTTAAGAATATGTCAACATTCAGGGGCGCCTGGGTGGCTCACTCAGTTAAGCATCTGACTTCAGCTCAGGTCATGATCTCATGGTTCCTGAATTCGAGCCCCACGTAGGGCTCTGTGCTGACAGCTCAGAGCCTGGAGCCTGCTTCAGATTCTGGATCTCCCTCTCTCTCTGCCCACCCCCCTACTCACTGTCTGTCTTTCTCTCAAAAATAAACATTCTTTTAAAAATTAAAAAAAAAGAATATGTCAACATTCTACTAAAGACAGCTAAATTTACTATAAATCCCATCTGTGCATTCTTTGGTAATTAACCATATACAATTTTGAGACATTTCTCATCCTACTGAACTTTGTACCTGCCACTTCTTATGTGTATTCATCTTAATAAAGTGCACCTTCTCAAAGTGAATACCTCTTGAACCTGCCTTCACACCAAGCAAGGACATCTATGTACTCAATATATATTTCCTGATTGATTTATTTTAACTTATATGGAAACAGGAGTCATGAGTCAAATAGTTCAAAACTTTATTTCCTACCATTAAAGTTAAATTGATAAAACAAAACAAAATTATGAACAAAGGAAAATTTCCCACAAAGAGACAACAGGTCATTCTGATGGTGAAACTTAAATTCAAGAGAGTGATGAAGATCCTTTAACAAAATCTTGTGCTAATGCAGATGTTTTCCTTTTGTCTGTGGATACAGAAAGTTTTCACAAAACTAATATATTTTGTTTTCTTAGAATTTTCAATTTTATTATGTGGAATTATTAGAATTCTATGTTAACCAAAAAGACAAGAGTTTTTCTCCATTCTTGAGTCTTTCCTATGATTTCATTGTACTCTCCTTAATATATAACTCTTTGCTAGTTGCTTTTTTTTAATATCTTATAGCTTAATTCCTAATTAAATTCATTAAGAAAGATGCTCTCTTACACTGAAATTCTCATGACTACTTGGTACGTTAGCTTCAATATAAAGACATTACTTTGAGGACACAAACGGTATTAATATTTTACTAAAAGTAAATATCTACCAAGTTTTATTTTTTATTCAAACATTAATTAAATAGGATTAAAAGAAGAAATAACTATAATTCTTCTGACAAAACTGTACTGTTTCTACCTATTATCTATCTCATTTCTTTTCTTTTTATTTTGAGAGAGAGAGAGAGAGAGAGAGAGGGAGGGAGAGAGAGAGAGACAGCATGCACATGCATGCAAATGGGGGAGGGGCAGAGAGAGAGGAAGAGAGAATCCCAAGCAGGCTCCCTGCTATTAGCTCTGAGCCCAACATGGGGCTCAATCTCACAAAAGGGTGAGACCATGACCTGAGCTGAAACCAAGTGTCAGAAGCTTAACTGACTGAGTCACTCAGGCACTCCATTTAAAAAAAAATTTTTTTTTGAGAGAGAGAGAGAGAGAGAGAGAGAGACAGAACGAATAGGGGAGAGGAGCAGAGGGAGAGAGAGAATCTAAAGCAGGCTCCACACTTAGCACAGAGCCTGACGCAGGGCTCGATCCCAAGATCCTGGGATTATGACCTGAGCCCAAATCAAGAGTTAGATGCTCAACTGACTGAGCCACTCAGGTGCCCCTATCTCATTTCTATATTTTATTTATGCTTTCATTCATTTAGGAAATACTATTTTTGTACAGAAATATTGGTAAAGATGGTACAACTCTTATTTTTATTACAAAGATAACCAATAAGATAATAATTACAACATGATACAGTAAGTGCTCTACAAAGGTTTGTAGGAAGTGAGCTGACATCACTGAGAAATCAGAGAAAGCTTTTTAGAGCTGCATCTTGCAGGATAAGTTAACCAGGAAAAGAGGTAAGCAGTGAACAGCACATAGAAAGATTGAGTCAACAAAGATTAACACATAGGCTTATTTCCTTTCCCTCATAAAACCCCAAAAAGATCTCAAATTATTGCAAAATAGAGAAGTAACATATTAAAGGAAGTAACTCATAAGAGAACTTTTCACAAAAGATAGCAAGGAGAAGCAAACTATTTTATCCACAGTACAATAACATCCAGTCTCACACATGCCACCTCTACTACCCTGGTGGCAAATCTGCAAATAAGAGAACTAGAAAAAAACTAACAAGCAGTAAGAATAAATTCATTGAAGGTAACTTCCCCAAACTGGAAAACACTTGCTTCCGGAATGAAAAGGTCCTCTGAAGTCCCAGTATAAACAATGAATAAAACCCATTCCAAAACACATCATCATAAAAACTCAGAGATAAAGATCTTAAAAGCTTTCAGAATAATAAAAACAGGTCATGCACAGAAGAAAACAATGTAGAGGGAGGGGAAAAAAGACAATGAACTTCTTGGTAGCAACACTGAATGCTGTAAAACAAAGCCTTCAAAATTCTAAAATAAACTATCTACAACCTAAAATTCTATACCCAACCAAACTATTAATCAAGTCTGAGAATAAAATGAAGTCATTTTAACCTTTCCTAAGATCTATGTCCATATAATAAGGAAGTTAAGCCAGAAAAAAGGCAATGAGTTGCAATCTGCAGAGAGAGACCAGAGCAAAGCTATCCAACCTCAGAGGATATCAAATCCTTGACCTTCTAGGGGTGCCTGGGTGGCTCAATCAGTTAAGCATCTTACTCTTGGTTTTGTCTCAGGTTATGATCTCACGTTTGTGGGACTGAGCCTTGTGTCAGTCTCCGAGCTGGGCGTGGAGCTTGTTTGTGATTCTCTCTGCCCCTCCCTGGCTCATGCGTGCACACATTTGCACCCGCTCTCTCTCTTAAAATAAACAAACTTAAAAAAAATTCTTGACCTTCTAGATCACCTCAATACTTCACAACATGAATGAAAATGGAAGCTCAATAGTACCCATAGCAAACTATACTAGAGAAAGCAATTAGAAGCAAGTATTCTTTGCCTAGGCAAAGATGCCTGTAAGATTGGAGGGAAACCCCATGGCAATGGCCATTAGTCTTCAGATTGAGTATCTACATTAAACCAGTATCAAATGACTGCCAAACTGCTACACATTCATCTCTACTGTTATGCTCACGTGCAGTGTAAAACAGCATCACTTTGAAGATAAACAAAATCATGTATCTATACCGAAATGCATACAAAGACATTTTCACTCCTGACAGGGTTTAACTAGAATATTTTATAATTATGTTTCATTTACAAAACCAATAACAAAATATAACAGTATAGCTTTCATGAAGCAAGAGAATTATTTAGAGACATAAGCAACAGTTCAATATGGTTGTCAAATCAGTATATCACTCATTAATTTCAGAATCCCCCCCCCCAAAACTGATTAATTAGCATTAGTAATTTTTCAAATTTTATGTGAAAAACTGTGCCCACTCTGTTTGGGTATCTTATAGACAAAATAAAATCTCATCTTTCAATCTATAACACATACTTCATATGCAACTAATTTTCATTTATAAAATATCAAAGAAATCAGAATAAGTCCCTATATTCCTAACTAGAAGAGTGTTTAGGCTGAAATTTTAATTTCTACATGAATTGTTGGGGTTGGTTTATTTATTTATTTATTTATTTATTTATTTATTTATTTATTTGAGAGAGGGAGAGAGAGCGCATGAGTAACTGAGGGACTTGAGTTCGCCTGATGTGGGGCCCAAGCTCATAAACCATAACGTCATGACCTGAGCCAAAGTCAGATGCTTAACCAACTGAGCCACCCAAGCTCCCCTGTTTTTTAATGGGGGGGAGGGGAGTGGGCAGGGGAGAGAGAGAGAGAGACAGACAGACAGACAGACAGACCAAAGCGGGCTCCATGCTGAGCATGGAGCCCAATGTGGGGCCAGCCCCAAGACCCTGTGATCATGACCTGAGCCAAAATCAAGTTGGACCCTCAATCAACTGAGCGACCCAGGCACTCCAAATTGTTGGTTTTGATAGAAGCTCCAATTTATGCTGGAAGAATCCTTTAAGCACATGAGTTGGAAGAGCTACAAGGAATAAGCACACATTTCTACAACAGTGGTTCTCAATCCCACCAGATCCCATACCCCTTTCATTCCCTGTACTATCCTGAAATGAAGTACAGAGATAATAAAATATAACTACACACAGAATTTTTTTAACCAATACTAATTCCATAATCATAATATTAATGAAAAATAAAAGTAATTTATATCAAAATACATATTTTATTAAATAAATGCTTAGGCATAGCTACTTAAGAAGAGAGAATAAAAGTCACATATTTGCATCTATATATAATAAATAAATAAGTTTGGATCGAAGAGATGAAAGAACAAGTCATTCTCTACAAAAACTATAGGAAAAAATGAAGAAAGAGTAAGTAGCATAGGAGAACTCCAGAATGAAAATCAGTGTTGAGGTAAGTGATTGAAGACAAAATTAATCTAATGTGAAGCTTAAATGAAATAATAACTAAAATGCCAAAACAAATCCTACACTGTTGAAATGGAAAAAATTATGAAACGTGGTTGTTAGTGCAACTGACCTGGATTTTACTTTTAAGTGCAGTGTCAAACAATTACCTATGCTAAGATGTGGTACAGTGCAGTTACAATATATCCCAGGAATGCTACCACACTGTCAAGACATATATACATTAAGTCTCTAGTACTTAAAAAAATATGATAGATGGGGCGTTTGGGTGGCTCAGTAGGTTAAGTATCCAACTCTTGATTTTGGCTCAGGTCATGATCTCATGGTTTGTGATATCGAGCCCTACTCAAGGCTCTGTGCTGACAGCATGGAGCCTGCTTGGGATTCTCTCTCTCCCTCTCTCTGCCCCTCCCCTGCTAGAGCGCGCTCGCGCTCTCTCTCTCTCTCTCTCTCCAAATAAATAAACTTAAAAAAAAAATAGTTAAAAAAAATGCAATAGATAGAGGCTGTATCTTCCTAAAAGAGAAAATAGTAAATAGAGCGAGTAAGGAAATGTAACATAAAAAGTTACAGAGAAGTTATATAATAAACTACTAGAGATGATATCAGAGTAGTACCGAAGACTAGGCAACATAAAAATAAACAATTTTTAAATATAATTTTAACTCATAATTATTCTAAAAAATGAAATTTTAATATTTAGGATGGCAATCACGAAATATCTTTATATAATTCATATTAACTAATAAAATTCAATGAGATCCATTAATTTAAAATTTAGTTTGTTGTTACAAAAACCTTAAATATCTTCTTACATATTTGCAATCAGTATTCTTGAGCCTCCAGTAAACTGCATTACTGAACTGAAAACTTTACAACTAAATTTCTAGTTAGAAATGCTATATATATATATATTTTTTTTTAAATGCTATATATAAATCAGGATGTGGAAAGAATGTGTGAAGTAAATTACATAGAATTTTAAGAGGATTTCTTTATTCTACTTAAGCCTCCCCACACAAATTTCCCCCACATTATCAGATCTTTCATGTAACTAATCTTATAAAAATTTGTATCATTACACATGAAAGCATTATTGCTTTATCTTTAAAGATAATTTAAGCAAGCAGCCACTCAAAAGTTATGTGGTACTCAGGACAATATTCTGTAGTCTGAGACGGTCCCATGCACTATAGGATACATAGCATCCCGGATCCACATCCATTAAATGCCAGAAACACTCCCACAATCATTGTGACAAACAAAAACATCTCTACTAATTTCCAAAATTTCTCTTCTGAAGGAGCACCACTCTTCCTTCTAAATCATTATTCTGGAAGAATCATAGGAAAGAGCATACTGCAACAGGAAAAACAACTTTAAAAAAATGTTCCAAAAACAAAAAGAAACACTTTTATCAATTATACTAAAAACTGTAACCTGTCAATTTTATCCTCTTCCAAATATCCTTTCTGTGACCTATATTTTTTGATGTTGTGTAAAGAGAAGGAGTTAAATAGATTTGATAACCAACCTGGATCATATGTATATCCTCTTTACATAATTTTTAATAGAAAGTTTTCCTATAATCTTTTTAATATTCCAACTTTTACTTAACCAAATTAAAGTCACAAATATGATATAATCAATAAACTGTACACATATAGGCATGCCATGCTTCTATAACTACATTTGTGTGGATTTTACTTTCTGTTTTTGTTGTTGCTATGTTGTTTGGGGTTCACAGTTTCACTGAGCAACATCAACACCAAGACACTGCATTCATAATATTCAGTATTAAAGACTCATATATCAGTATTATTTGGTGCCCCAAGAAATCCTTACTAAGAGTCCCCTTTTTTATTTTGCAAACTTTAAATTTAATAAGGTTCCATTTAATTAGTCCAGGATTCAAATATACATTCATGCCAAATTTAGCAACCGCATGGGAGGTTAGGGAGAAAGGTATTTGAAACATTTCCACGGGAACAACCTTGGGTTGCTCTCTTAAAATATCAGTGCAGGGACCCACACTACTTCACATGCTATCCACAAAACGGACGAGGTGTGAAAGAAATTTTGTGTTCAACGTGACCTTTGGCTGTACTTTCACTTGTCACAATTATAAAGGAGCTTCTCTCAGAGCCAACACAGAAGTTATATTATTACTCTTAGAACTACAGTAGTATTTTACAAAGTACTTTATACTGTGACAAACTCAAGGCAGAATATAAGGAAGCTCCTCCTTTGTTACTAGGCATAATAGGCTTTTCTGAATGAAAAGGGTTCTAATATTATACATATGAATAAGAATTATTGCACAAGAATTTTTTTTTAACTATATATTCAAACACAAATATGCCAGTGTGGTTACCTGGTTCAACTTAACAAATCATCTATAAATGCAAATAAACTGGAACTTTTAATAATCTAGTTATGACTTTAATAATGTAATATGCCATTTTAGATAAATATCTGTCAATAGGGAATTAAAAAGAAAACTACAAATAACCACCCTTTTCTAGAGATTCCTATTTTCCTATACAACATTTCACCAAGGAAAAAAACAGTGGTTTTCAAAGATATTTTGGCCAAACTGCCAACATATCAATATATACAACATGTAACATGGTGGGGCTTTTTTTGGGGGCGGGGGGGGGGGGCAGCCGGGAACCATTGGATCATCAAACATAAAATTATAAATTCTGAAGGTGTAACAAATAGAATTCATTTTCAGTACAACGTTAAATATGCCACCAATTAAAAGATTTACAAGGCAAAATGATCACAGAATATCCTGTAATGTATGACATCAAGAGAACCTTTAGAACTCTCTACTATACCATGAGCAACTTTGCTATCCTCATCTTTCTGTTCCCAAAAGCAACACCTCTTTACTTTCACCTTGAAAATAGGTTCCATAAGCTGTGAAACACCATGAGTCACACTTTATAAAAGTCATAGCCACAAACTGCTATGTATAGCTAACAAAAACATAAATACTAGCAAAAGAAGTTTTATCATAAAATCAAACATTTTAAAGATAGTGTATGTGAATTAAGATTCCTCTTAAATAGATGTTACATAAGGCTATTAGGAATTACTCAATAGGCATGTGAGATATTACTACCACACTAGTAATGGCGGGTCCTAAATTGGAAGATAAATTATATGGCCATCCTAGCTATTACACTATTTCATATTAACTAACTCATAGGCTTGGGGCATTTTATGATGTAATATTAATTATTTATTTGAAAACCCCAACTTAAAACTTTGAGTGATTCACACAGTACCCTGCTGTTCATACAAATGCAGCTACTTAGGGCACTCATACCAACATCACCCAAACTCTACTGCTATCTAACTCTAGCTCATCTGCTTTCTGATGTTCTTTGTGTGCTTCAGACCCAAGGTGAGAAAGACTGCCCTTTGTTTTCAGGTAGCAAATAGAGTTAGAAAGATCCTGTTCTCTTAGTCTCACACCAAATTGACAACATTTTTCCTTTCTCCTGGAGGCTCTGTAGAATCTTTTAAATAATTACATTTAAGTGTTTAAAATCACAATTGGTTATTTTCTCATTCTTTTTATGTACGTGTTAAAATGCTTAACTGTATATAAAACACTATATTTAGAGTTAATTTAATAGTACGTTTGTGGTCATTCTTATAAAAGCTTACACATCAGACTCTTAATCATTCTTTCAACAATATATATGTATCTAACCCTGACAATACCATTTTTTAAATAAAGAAATCCAATTTGACCTAAGAGAGCCCTGGAAATGGCCTTGGGCTTAAAGTCAAAAAGATCTGAGTGTTGGACATCTACAAGGTAAACCATACAATCTCCCTGAGGCACAAATTCTTCTTTACATAATTCTGGTCCACTATACAGGATTACAAGAAGAATCAAATCAGAAAATTCAAGAAGCTCAAGTTCTTCCTCCTGTTTAAAAAAGATGTCCAAGTGTTCTCAGAGCCTGGAGCCTGCTTTGGATTCTGTGTCTCCCTCTCCCTCTGCCCCTCCCCTGCTCACACGTGCTCGCACGTGCACACTCTCTCTCTCAAAAATAAGTAAACATTAAAAAAAATTTTTTTAAATAAAAAAGATGTCCAAGTGTAACACAAAATGAATATACTTAGCAAGTTAAACCTATCAGAGATAAATAACTACATTCTCTAAAACAAGTCCAAAAAAAAAAAAAAAACACGCCACAAAAAAACCTGCTTAATACCAACTATACAAGCAAATCATAATGGGCTAAGAAAGACCCTGAAGAGTCAGACTCAGTGAGTCCTAATCCCAGCACCAACGCTTATTGGCAGGTAGGTTGCAATGAGCAAGTTACTTAACACCTCCAAGTCTCTGTTTCCTCATTCATAAAATGAAGACAATAACTGTACTTATCTCACTGTGAAAAACAAAAAATCCATGTAAAAGATATAAGCACCGTACCTGCACATAAGTGCTCAATAAATGCTAGCTATTATTATGACAATCTCCATTAATGTCTCCTTCTAAAAACAAATCCTAAAAAATTATTTTGATGTCAGGAGAAAACTTCCCATGTGTGTGCATGTGTGTGCACACACATTTATTTTCCAATGAAGACCACTTGGTAACACAGCTAATACTCCACAAATAAGTATTAACAGTGTGGCTGGGAATATTATCATGACAACTCACATAGTAGATCTTATTCAACATTGGAGAAGGTGGCTTTCTTCTTCAAAAGAAGTCCACAGTGGCATACTGAAGTGCATTTTGAAATAAAAGTCCGTATCTGACAGTGTTTGTGGTTGTTCATCTCCAAAACAGAAGTCACGGATATGTATAATACGAACATTTTTTTTTAATTTTTTTTAAATGTTTATTTATTTCTGAGACAGAGAGAGACAGCGCATGAGTGGGGGAGGGGCAGAGAGAGACGGAGACACAGAATCCAAAGCAGGCTCCAGGCTCCGAGCTGTCAGCACAGAGCCCGACGCGGGGCTCAAACTCACAAACCTTGAGATTGTGACCTGAGCCGAAGTCGGTCGCTCAACCAACTGAGCCACTCAGACGCCTCACATTTTTAAATCCATGTATAGAAATCAAATGAAACCACTTCCTTTAAGACAAGTATATGAAGATACTAAAGCAATATCCCAATTAAACATTCATATACTCAATATTTCAAAATAAGAAATTCTAACTTGAATTGTACAATGCTGCCTCTCTCTGAAATGTTAAAATTGTAAAGTACACAGTAGTTCACTACAAGCAAACACAGAAGACCTAGTTCTGCACACAACACTGTTTTACCAAACAACTACTTAACCTATTCATTAAACCTATTCAATAAGAGAGCCCTAATAACTGCACTACCTTATGAAATAGAATCAGACAAAAGAAGAAATACCTTATCTGGTTAAAAATAGAAACTTTACAAAAGAGAATTATTAGCTCAAGTCAGAGAAATTATAGCTTGCATTTATAAAGGCCCTTGTCCATTTTAGTTCATTAAAATAAAGTGGTATAAAACTTTCCATTAAGAGATATGATATGAAATAAATATGTCACTATGACTGATATAAAAATCTATACCAACATCATGCTGTTTGCCAAATACACATATAATGATAACTTAAAAAAACAAAGGCTTCATCAGTCAAATTTATATCTCAGGGATCCAAATCTAAGTGGGACTTCATTTCTCTGAACTTTCCTAAAAATATCCCAGTAGTAAAATAGATTTGCCACTAAAATAAAATAAGACTCTATTCATGATTCTAAAGCAAGTAAGAAATGTAGACCTGTCCTTTAGAGATACAGAGGATAATGTGGACTGAGGTTTACATGTTCAACCTCAGTTTACATACTATAGGCTATATCATTAATTTGTAAGTGACTCTACAATGAGTATGTACACAACACATAAACATTCTATCATCAGTAACCCTAAACAGGTAAATTTAGAGCTAAACAAAGCATAACTGGAATTTCATCTCTACCATAAATTACTTAAAAAAAAAAAAAGAAAGAAAAACCCATGGCCATTGCAATGAATACAGTTTTGCCTTAGAGCTAATACTTTAATTTTAAAGAACCGCAAAGAAAAAAATCAAAACTAGTCAGTAACAATGCAGCCTCTAAAAGCAATAAACTCAAAATTAAGTTATAAATAATTTAAAGCATGTCATGAAGATGTATTAATAATTCATCAGATAAATAATTTACTAAATAATCAAATAAATAAATAATGAAATACATAAATAAATCAGCAAATAAATAATTCTGCAAAATAACCTAAACAATAAGTCACCCAAACAAATCACAAGCCTACAAAACTACAATGATTTTCTGGATTCTGATAGTTTTAAATAAGCAAATGTACATAAACTAGATCAATCCTTGTTAGAATTAGAAATATTTTTCAATGGTATTGGTAAAATCCTCATCTCAATACATAAAAACACATTTTCAATTTTTAAAAGACTGCATTGGATTAGTTCTTATAAATTATTAATAAGATTATAATATATCCTGCTCTATATTTTACATATAATATCTTCGCCTAACATATTTTCCCCTGGAACAACTGGATACTTAAAATATTCTTAACTTACATTTGTTTTTCAAAGCAATACTTACAGTATAATGGCACTGTCTTTCTGATAATTTTCCTGTCTTCTCAAAGTCTTTGCAAATTTTCTGCAGAGGTAGAACAATAAGAATAAGCTTAATTATTACAGATAAGATTTCATCACTAATGAACAAGGTTTTATAATTCTACAAAGTAGCAATGAGAAGTGGACATTTGTTGTAAACTGTGCAAAGTTTTTAGAAGTCTTTAGTGGACCAAGTACATGCTGACAGAGGCTAGCTTCCTCTATTGGAGCTGACACACCAGCTGTCACAATTGGCAGGATTTCAGATATGAGGACAAAAACTTTGAAGGACAATGTGATTGGCTATCCTCAATGTGAGAAGCTCAAAGTCGCTGAAAGAATACAGGAGATCACTTAACTACTACATTTGAATATAGTGGCAATCTAATTAGAGCACCACGAAGAGTCAAAACACAACTGACCTCATAAATGAGTTTTCGCCGAACATTTAAAGTTTTTGTCTACCCACGGTAATAATACTCTTCAAGTCCATAAATAGTAGATCCCAAACTATGATAGCCTTGACCACAGAAATAAGAACTCTGAAATGGGTTTTCTATACATTCCAAAGAATAAACTCAAACAAGATAGCACAACATTTAAAATTAACCAAAGTTTTTTATATAATTTATCTCAATCAACTATCAAAACAACCTTTCAGTTAGGTAATATTTTACCTATCCACAGTTAAGGAAACTGAAGCTCAGTAAAACTATTATACTGCCTATGCCCCCAAGTGGAAGGGAAGATTCTAACTCTCTCTACACAACTCCTTGAACTAAAGGCCCCTTAAATCTGACCCCCACCTAAAAAAATACAGCAAATCCTAAAACACCACAAATTGGTTAGAGCAGTGGTTCTCAACTGGAGAACAATGCGCCTCCCAAGGAACATTGGCAATGTTTGGATACATTTTTGGTGGTCACGACTGGTATTATTGGCATCTAATGGGTAGAGATCAGGGATGCTGCTAATAGACATTTACAATGCACAGAAGAGACACCCCCCCACCCAAGAATTATCTGGCCTAAAATGTTAATAGTGCTGATGAGAAACCTTAGGTTAGAGTAAAATGATTTTTAGCAGTGTATGGTTTTCCTCTTACAGTACGTATTCGGTTCAGAGATGTAAAGTTGTTTGTTATGTGTATAACATTGTATATAGTGGAATACCTTGGGAAAAAAATTTATATCCTTCAAAGAATGAATAGATATATGGGAACTCTGTAGTTTCTGCTCAGTTTTTCTGTAAAACTGAAACTGCTCAAAAAAAAAGTTTATTGGGGCACCTGGGTGGCTCAGTTGGTTGAGCGTCCAAACTCTTGATTTTGGCTCAGGTCATGACCCCAGGGGATCAAGCCCCACCTCAGGCTCCACACCTAGCATGCAGCCTGCTTAACATATTCTCTCTCTCTCTCTCTCTCTCAGGGGCACCTGGGTGGCTCAGTCAGTTGAGTGTCTGACTGTATTTCAGCTCAGGTCATGATCTCACAGTTTGTGAGTTCGAGCCCTGCATCTGGCTCTGTGTGGACAGTATGGAGCCTGCTTGGGATTCTCTCTCTCCCTCTCTTTCTCTCTGCCCCTCCTCTGCTCACATTCTCTGTCTCAAAATAAATAAATAAACACACAAAAAAACTGTCACTCTCTCCCTATGCCCCTCTCCCCTACTCGTGCTCTTAAAAAAAAAAAAAAGTTTTTTAACTTTTTAAATGTGTGTCATTTATTTCACTAAATTTATGAATACTTTATTAGAATCAATACTAAAAAAAAGTCTACAGTAATAAAATTTTTTTTAATTTTTCATTTATCAAAATTTTTCCAATGTTAATATGAGAACATTAAAAGTCACATTTATGAGCTGACTTTGTCAGAGTGACTAGCCAATATATTTAATAATATTAAAAATCATAGGACGTGAAGGAATTATTCTGATAAAATACAGTATATAATCTGCAACTGTTTGTGGTTGATTTTTTCGGCTACTTTTGTTTTGGGTTTTGGGGGTTTTCTGTTTGTTTTTGTGTAAACGCTACCTCTAGGTTGGGAGTAAGAAGCTAACCTATCTGGGCCCCATTTGTTTTCAACTTACAAACATTCACATATCACATTTGTCAGCTTTATTCAAGTCACTCCTAGCCAGATGCTACATCCATCATTCTTAACAATTTACTCCGACATATTGATTACTTTGTTCATATCACTCTGTAGAACTAATCATTCATACTTCAAACTTCTACAAATCCTACCATCTTCTATATTTCTGAATTTTTTCTATTCTACTGTACATTTTTCTGGGTACTTAGATATTGCATACATCTAAAAGAAATTATATCTTTCTTGTATCTTTACAACTATCTTGCATCGCCTTGAATCTTCCAGAGCTATTACCAGGTATACATACTATTGTTACATTGGAATTAACTCTATTTGTAAGTCTCATAATTTGGGATGCCTGGAAGTTCTGCACACTTTCTAGAGTGATTCAATTTCCTAAGCCCCCACTACTACCATATAAAACTAGAAAAAACGGAAAAAGGCAAGCAATTGATATATTTAAAACTACTAACATGTATATTGGATTGACCAAAACAGCAAATATATCGTCCCCATGCTCTAGAACTTGGGGGAAATAAGACAAACACACACACGCATGCACGCACACACACACAGAGCAGGGAGGAAGAGAAAGAAATTCAGAGACAAATGTATAATCCAGACAATATGTACTACCAAAAATCCAAATGGTAAAAGTCACAGGCACAGATAATCAGAGAAGGCTCCTCAAATGAGACCAAATTAATACAGGGCTAAAACAGTGGGTCTCAAACATGGGAGACGTCATCCCCTACAAAGCACATGTGGCAATGTCTGAAACTCTTTCATTTATCACAAATGGAAGGTATTATTTGCATCTAATGGGCAGAGGCCAGGGATGCTGCTAACATCCTACAATGCACAGGATAGCCCCCACAGAAATGAATTATTCAGCCCAAAATGTCAACACTGCTAGAAGAAGCAGTTGGAGTCAAAATAAGAGATAGCATTTAAGCAGGATGGAATGACATGAGTAAGAGAATGATAGCTACAATATACGATGTCTTTAATAAACCAGAATATGACTAGTAAAAGAATGGGGGGGGGGCGGGGACGAGATTAGAAAACATAACTAGGCATAGACTGTGATGGGCCCACACAGTAAGTCTGACAGACCAAGGAGATAAAGAAAAATGCCTATTATAATAACAAAAACATAAGACAGCTGAGGCGCAAAATAGCAACATACTTGATAAGAGACAAAATTGTAGATAGATGTAGACACTGATTTCCAGCAGTATGGCAGACTAGATTATCTTGATACTGTTATATATCACTTTTTAAAGTTAGTAGAAAAATCTATTTTAATGAATTGCTTAGCTAGCAAGAAAGTACAGTATTCACCTAAGCTATAAACAAAATAAACGTAGAATAAGCAAACCCAGAAAATAGCTTTTATCTTGATAGTAGGTGTCGCACTGCAGAAACTGGGCTTACATCCTGATGGCTCCACAGGCTCAGGAGACAGACTCTAAAAGTCTGTCAAAAGGAAACCCTACATAAAGCTGTTACTCTGAAGGGCTATACCCTCACGTTAATAGCACCACAAAGATCTCCCTCCTGTTACCCTTTACAGTCATACCCACCCTTGGCCCCCACCATCCCTAACCCCTGGCAACCTCCAATCTCTCTGATCATCTCTAATTCTGTTATTGCAAGAATGTTTTATCAATTCTCTTGACACTGTAACCACAAAGTATAACCTTCACAAAGGTTCTCAGGATACACTCATGCTACTTGTAAAATCCAATAAACCTCATATGACAATGTTATTTAAAGTACTCTTAAATTGTTAGTACCCCGAGGCATCTGGGGGAAGAAGCATAGGCAAATTATTGGTGAAAGAAAGTAACTTCAATCCAGGCCTCAAAGAATCCACCAACTTTCAAAAACAACTCTACTCAAATTTTTAAAAAAGTCACAAAACATACAAGGAAACTAGACACAATGAATGAATCAACACAAACAAAAGACAGCAGGATTAGACTACAGATTCTTCAATTATTGAAAAGATTATACAATAAGGATGTTCCAAGCAATAGAAAAGCTTAAAATACATGTATGAGTTAAATAAATCCTCAAGAAATAAAAAACACAGGTTTTAATTTAGGGTAAAGTTAAATAGTAGACTCAATACAAATAATCACAAAGACTTTTAAAACCTATGTAAAATTTCAGTTCAGAGAGACGAAGAAAGAAAATATGTAAGAGCAACTAAGAAAAACAAAGAATAGAGTAAGAAGGCCTAACAAAATAATTCTGAAACCATCTGTGATGAAGAACCATTTTTCAAATTTTTAATCCACTGCAGACAAAAGCTATAAAATGTACTTAGATATCATAGTAATAATCAAGTTGTTATTAAAAGTTTCTGAATGGTTACTCTGAATTTTTGTCCTTAATTCATCACAGACCAATGAAATCAGTTTGCAGACCAACACTGACCTGAAAATCACATTTGAAGTAGCAATGCTCTGAAACACAAACAGATCAAGATTAGAAAAGAATGTAAAAGGGGCGCCTGGGTGGCTCAGTCGGTTAAGCGGCCGACTTCAGCTCAGGTCACGATCTCGCGGTCCATGGGTTCGAGCCCCGCGTCGGGCTCTGGGCTGATGGCTCAGAGCCTGGAGCCTACTTCCAATTCTGTGTCTCCCTCTCTCTCTGCCCCTCCCCCGTTCATGCTCTGTCTCTCTCTGTCTCAAAAATAAATAAAACGTTAAAAAAAAATTTTTTTTTTAAAAAGAAAAGAATGTAAAAGAGAAAAGAGTAGAGGTAACACTGGAACAGACAATGGTTGAAAATTTCCCAACCTAAGTGAAGACACAGTTGGACAATCTAAGATGCGAGAAAAAAACAGATAATAAACATAATAAACAGGTAAACTTGCGGTTAACTCATTATCAGTGCAAAGGCTACAGCCACCACAATACCTGCAGCACAATTCCAGACTTGCATTTTCTATCATTGTTTTTAAAAAACTAACGACTTGGCTAGATGTGCTCTAGTAGAGACAAATGGTCTCCGTAAAGAAAGTTATTGAGACCAGGTTTTAACAGCTAATGATATCCTTTCCCACCGGAAACATTCTGGCCATACTTTCACTAAACACTAAACTCTGCCCATGCTGCCACTCATACTAAATTGTGTTTGGTTTATTTAGAGCTATTTTTAATGTAACAAAAAAACACAAAACAACAATAAATATTCTTGTATCTTTAGAGTCTGAAAATATTTTCAATTATACTGAAATGAACAGGATTCCAATTTCCATTACCTTTTTCAGTGTGAGGTGAGCTACAAAATACTTCAGCATACTTTACCTATCGAATCCTCTAAGCACAAGAGATTCTTTTATTTCTAAACACAGTTCATTTAAAAGACACTGCTCAGACATCTAACAGAAATCAAATGGAAATTCAAACCTACCTGAAAAAAAGAAACTATACCTCCTGAGGAAGAATCATAACTACTATTTGTGTAAGTGTTTGGTCATGTTTTCAAATGCTTGACACACATCTAATTGAAGCATCCCAATAACCTGATGGGATCCTGGTTTCACAGAACAGATATAATAAAGGCTAAAAGCTTATAAAGTCAAAAAACATGTTGAACGGCATCAAAAAACACACAAGAAAAGACATGTAAATTAAATGTAACAATATAAGGAGAAAAAGATACCCAAAATCTAACCAATGGCTGCTTCTTCGCATCATACCCCATCACATGCAATTGAAAGGACGATCACTAGGCACACGTAGCAAATAAACTAAATGAAGTGATATACTAACCTATGTGATTCTGTATCACCAAATGCAAACAATTTATCAAGATTTTTTAAAATTTCACTGCTTATTGAATCTTAAGGTTCCTATGGTGCTACATCTAAGGATATGGGAAAAATTTTTAATAGAAAACTGGGCTAAGCAGTTAAAACATCCATCAGGTAAAAGTGAGTAAAGGCTGAGAAAGGCAGAAACTGTCAGACCATTTCAAAAACCTCAGCGGTAAGGTCCTTAAATAAAATTTTTTTCCAAACTATTCCATAGGTATACAGATTCAAAGTTAATGCCTGAGCAGATAAAAGATACCAAACACCTTAACTTTGTGGTTTAGAATAAAGATGGATTTAAGCTGGAAACTTATGATGAATTTTTTAATGCATTATTTCAACCAGAGACAATAGTCAGACCGTAAGAATATTTGGCCTTATAATTTAAAATTCTGACAACCCACCCCAACTTTAACTAATCACCAATCCATTCCAATACAAAGAAAAATGAAATACTCCGTGGTGCCTTTTGAATTTTTATTCAAACTTATAATTAAATTTGTGTGTATTCTTCTCAGCTTCTTCAAGTCTTCTTCGTGGAGAGAAAAAGGCAGACTTTAAAAACATACACACATACATATACATATCCAGACATAAAAATGTTCCCATAATTGTAAGCTTCTCACTGGTACTTCCTGATCGTTACTTAAAACATAAAAGTGAACAAGTAAATAAATTTTTAAGGTAATACTAAAAATCAATGTTCTTTTAAAATACATTATTAAGGGGCGCCTGGGTGGCTCAGTCAGTTAAGTGTCCGACTTCAGCTCAGGTCATGATCTCAGCTTGTGGGTTTGAGCCCCACATCAGGCTCTGCACTGACTGTGTAAAGTCTGCTCGGGATTCATTCATTCATTCATTCATTCATTCTCTCTCTCTCTCTCTCTCTCCCCAAAATAAATAAAAATATAATAAAATATATTATTAAGTAAAAGCAAATTACAAAGATCTTTCTATGGCATCCATTAAAACAAGCCACAAAGCCAAAATTCTTCATCATAAACATTTATAAATGGCTTAAAATTGGTGGGAAATAAAGGTTAGTACTTTTCACCTCTTGAGCTTACAACAGGGACACTCTAGTAACTAAAATCACTGACATCTAAAGATTAATATCCTAAGTCAGAGAATCAAAAGCTTTCCCACCAAAACACCTCTAATAAGCACCTCAACAGGCAAAAAATTCATATACATGGGGATCTGGGAAGAGAGGCCAAAACTGCTAACAGTTATCATTAGTTTTCTTCAGCAAGTATTATCTTAAAATAATTATGTTAATTATTTCCCATTCCATAATATCTCAGCTCGAAAAGAATGCACCATGTTTGTCCTACTGCCTCACTAGAAAAGGTATATACAGTTAAGGGTCTCACTCTTCTGCTCAAACCAGAACCTCATGCCTCTGTTCAGCGGAGCACAGATTTTATACACGAAGAAAGCTAATTCTAATAAATTTCTGGGTTTAATCAGCTATTCTTTTCCATAAACACTAAATCCACCAAAGAATTAACTCTACCTTAACACACACACCACTAGTAAGTTGTTCTTTTAAAATTTTTTAACCAACACTTATTGCTTGAATAGTTCAGCCTTAAAACGTATCACATATTATAGAAAAATAATTGGTAACCATGTTATAGCCAACTCTTTCTTCAGTAATTAAGGAATAACTCTAGCATTAAATTGCAAATATTAGCAAGAAAATCAAATGGAGATAGTTCATGCCTTGTTCTCACCTAATTATGAAAATTATCTAAAAAGGTTATATGACTTATTTCAAATTCTATATAGTTAGAAGTTATAACTATTCATAATTATACATTTGAGCTTAAATTATCTTAAATTAAATATTCTGAATTTAAATTATCTTTATGAATTTTATAATTAAGCCAGTCTTATCATTTGTATTAAATCCTTTAACAAAAAAATTATATCTAATCTGAAATTTTAAGAACTATTTTTTAAAAGTCATTAATTTTCAGTCACCTTTTGATTGGATTGCCATTTACATATAAAGAAATACAGGGTAGTATTTTTGCATTTAAGTTCTAACAAAGGTAAATAAAAATCATTAACTAAAGGTTATTTTAAGTTTTTAAATTTAAATTAGTGGGTTTCCTAAACTTCTGGATAATTTTTGGTAAATGCTTTTTGTTTAAAATTATAAACTTCCACATAATTATAAATGCAATTTTAATCTAAGTTTTTTAATTTGACATAATTTAAATTCAAAGGTATCGTGAATAGTTGTTATAACATTTAATTACACTGTGTTTGAAACATTTATTTTTATATCACTTTAAGAAAAAAATTACAGGTCATGCCCTATCTCTACTCTATTTTACTATCAATAGATTTTATCACACATGAAAATTGATCCTTATGTTCCATATATATATATATACATATATATATATATAGGGTATGACATTATATCCATTTTCTCTCTTCAATAACATTTATAAAAATTGTCACAGTGAACTTAGTCAAAAAATGTGAGTTAAGATTTTAAAGTACATTTTATGGGGGCGCCTGGGTGGCTCAGTCGGTTGAGCGCCGACTTCGGCTCAGGGCATGATCTCACGGTCCGTGAGTTCGAGCCCCGCATCGGGCCCCTGTGCTGACAGCTCAGAGCCCAGAGCCTGTTTCAGATTCTGTGTCTCCCTCTCTCTGACCCTCCCCCATTCATGCTCTGTCTCTCTCTGTCTCAAAAATAAATAAATGTTAAAGTACATTTTATGGGTAAAGTTCCTAGAATCTTTAGATATCTAAATTTAATTTCCTGAAGAGTTACTGAAAGATTAAACTACTATAATCAAACACTTTTACAACAATAAAAAAAATTAATGCAACAAAATGTCCACATAGAGAAATATTTTATGTTTCTGCCAAAAGCCCAATTATTTCGATATATGCCAATACACAAAAATCAGGTAAAACAAAACACATAGTTGTGGGGAATTCTGTATGACAGCTTTTACTTTTATGAATTAAGCACAAATCTAGTGGTTAACGGCAGTTAATACAGTTTCTCTACAACTATACACATAAGTTAAATAAAATAAACAATGAATACATAAAAGTAGTTCCACTTCTATCCATAAGAAGCCAAGTTAACTTCCTGAGCAGAAAGAATTGAAAAAGGAACATGCTAAATAATATGAAACCTAAATACAGATAAAGCTGTAAATCGAATTCACTGGATAAGCTTTTTTTGAGAAATTTCGGAACTATAAAATAAATTTATACACACACACACACACACACACACACATATACACACACACACACACACACACACACACATATGTAACAAATATCTATGTTTCCCCAACCAGAATTTATAACAAATGACATTCACGTTATGAATTCAAACTCACATAACTATGAACCTTTATTTGTTTCACTTTATGTGCATTTATTAAAGAATAAGCAGAGATAAAATTAAAGTCCACTGTTCATCATTCCCAGTGCTATTTCCTTCTTCTTACCTCTTTATTAGCAACCATTGTCATGAGATTGACATACAGCCTCCTAATTCATTTTCTACATTTTTATCTACATATTTAAGTGAGTCGTGTTTTGTATATTTTTTCAATCTTCATAAATGGTATCATAGTGAAAATACTTGGTTTTTCATTCAACATTATCTTTGAGATCTAAATATAGATATACTTTATTCCTTTCAACTATTATGACGTACTGAATCACAGGCGCATACTACATTTTATTTATCCATCATCTACCAACGGACATTTAGATTGTTTCTAATTTTGCACTATCACAATGCTTTAATGAATATCCTTGAACAAATCTCCATGTTCATACATAATACCATGTGAACTTTGTTCTCCAAAGTAAGGTTTCTCAACCTCAGCACTACTGACATTTTTGGAATGAGTAATTCTCTATTGTGGAGGTCTGTCCTGTGAACTGTAGGGCATTTGGCAGCATCCTTGATCTCTACTCACTAGATGCCTCCCCAGATGTGACAATCAAAACCATCTCCAGGCATTGCCAAATGTCCCCTGAGAGGTAAAAATGCCCTGGTTGAGAATCACTGTTCTAAGGTATAGTTGAAAGTAGAATTTTTGGGTTATATATATATTTTCCATTTTACTGAATACTGCACAACTGTTCTCTAAACAGCCATATCAACTTATACTCCCATCAGCATATAATACCTGATTTCCAAATATCCTTGCCAAAACTTGATAATGTGTACCAATTTAAATCTTTCCAGCAAAATAAATCATTAATTTCCCAAAAGGAGACTGCCACTGCAACTATTAACTTCAAGAAAAAAGGTTCACAGATGCCACTTCCAAGAAATCAAAACTAAAAACCCTAACCTTAAATGGGGGAACTGACTTACATTATAGCCCCTTCTCATTTTACTTTGCCTCTTTTCTGCTAAGTGAATTTTTCTTGACTGAGTTAATTTTAACTTTATAGTGTTAGTTTTCTAGAAGCTTCAAAATTATGATCCTTAGTCCACATTTCTTAAAACTTTCAACACCATACAGAGTTTTAAATAACTGACTTTAAGTATTTCAATTGGTGTCCTCACTTGTGAAAGGTTCCTCACTCTAACACTTCTTTTCTCTCAACATTTTTTTTTTTAATTTATTATTTTTGGGACAGAGAGAGACAGAGCATGAACGGGGGAGGGGCAGAGAGAGAGGGAGACACAGAATCGGAAACAGGCTCCAGGCTCCGAGCCATCAGCCCAGAGCCTGACGCGGGGCTCGAACTCACGGACCGCGAGATCGTGACCTGGCTGAAGTCGGACACTTAACCGACTGCGCCACCCAGGCGCCCCAACACTTCTAAATTGATCATCTCTACATATAAAAGTTGGCTAGAGATATACAAGTGGACATTCACGATGGAAATATCTTTTACCAAATACCCTATCTGTAAAGGAATCTACTCAGCAATTGATTCTAAAACTAGAAATCAGACTGAATCAAGACAGTGGACTAAACACACGTTATAGCTTCCCACCTCATAGCAAATCTACAGAAATTAGATCTGAAATACGTGGTTCCTGATTGCCAACCCCCTGTAAAGATCAACTGTAATTCTTGCTCATCAGTTCTATCAGTTCTGCATTGTTTTTTAATATAAATTCTACTCTGGGGTAAGCAGTCTTGTATGGATTCCTCTTAGTGGCACCAAAAGAACCTTGTCTAAGACAGCAGCATAATGAAACGATGATTCCACTGATAACGATTCCAACCCTGACCAGACTGAAAACTCAGGAGGTAGACCAGAAACTAAAAGGGATACCAGAAAAATAGAAAACAAATTTTACCTTAAGTAAAAACAACAACAACAAAAAAACAACAACAAAAAAAAACAACACTATATTTGCTGCAAAATACAGAAGTTTCTCTGAGAATAGTACAAAAGCTAGGATATTTGAAGCTAGGGGAGTCTGAAGGCTATCACCAGCACAAAGAGTAAGAATATCAGGCATCAGGGACCTCCACACTGCTCGCCCCCATACCCCAAGGCCAAGCAGCCAGTAAGAAATAAGAGAATTATCTGTGTGTCTTCTCCCACCCACCTGCCCTCCAAAAAGGAGGAATGTGGACCCTTGGTAAAAACCAGTTTGTAGAAGACGGGTACCCAACCTAAAGAATATGTAACTCAACATTTTACTATTGAAGGTTTCTGAGAAAAAATGATCAAATTAATGTTTTAGGAAGATTAATCCAGTATTATTTAACAAGGATGAACAAAGAAGAGGGAAGAATACAGACAGGAAAGCCAGTCAGGAAACGGTACAGGTAAGTAAGAACCTGAAATCCAAGAACTTAACAGAAAACATAGATTAACCTAGACGTACTGATTAAGAACAGAAAGAACCTGTTGAACAATTTGATGTTATGAGACAGGAAAAGATAAAGACTGCTTCATTCATTTATTTTCAGAAAATGCTTACTATAAGTTTTATTACAATATCCCTAGCACTTAGCATTATTAAATCAATCTGAGATAAGTCAAAAGTAACCCTTAAGATTTGGGGCTTCAAGGACACCTGGGTGCTTCAGTCGGTTTGAGTGTCTAACTTCGGCTCAGGTCATGATCTCACAGTTCAAGAGTTCGAGCCCCACGCTGGGCTCTGTGCTGACAGCTCAGAGCCTGGAGCCTGCTTCTGAGTCTGTGTCTCCCTCTCTCTCTTCCCCTCCCCTGCTCAAGTTTGCTCACTCTCTCTCTCTCTCTCAAAAGTAAGTAAAAATATTAAAACAATTAAAAAAAAAGATTCGGGGCTTCAGAAAGTAGTATGAGGCAAATAACGAGCAAATTCTGGAGAGAACACTTGATTTTAAAAGACTAGTTGATTATTTCAGTTTTAGAAATGCTGAGTTTTTTTTAGTTTTATTTTTATGTAAAAAAACTTTTTGTACCAAATATATTTATAAAAGTTTTTACCTTTGTATGATGAGGTATTTGATATGTGCAAAGAATCTGATAAGAATATATGTAAAATATACCATAAAGCACAAAAATAAAATGAATGATAAACTCATCTCTGATCTAAAAAGTAGAGTATGAACAGTATCTTTAAGTTCTTGTTGTGTTCATCCCGAATTTTAACCTGCCCCACATTCCACATAGGAAATCACTGTACTAAATTTTTACTTAATCATACCCTTACCTTTCCTTAGTGTTTTACCCTGTTTCTGTATCATTAAACACTATGTTTAGTTTTTAACTTGTTTGTACTTTCCGATTAAAAACGGAATCATACTATAAGGCATGCCTTATTTTATTGTGCTTAGCTTTATTGTGCTTCACAGATACTGCCTTTTTTTTTTTTTCCAACAAACTGAAGGTTTGTGGCAACCCTGCATCAAGCAAGTTTATCAGCACAATTTTCCCATCAGCTGCTCACTTCATGTCTCTGTCTCACACTTTTGGTAATTCTCGCAATATTTCAAATTTTTTCATAATTATATTTATTATGGTGATCTATGATCAGTGATTATGACTCAATTAAAGGTCAGATGATGGTTGGCATTTTTTAGCACTAAAGTATTTTTTAATTAAAATATGTACATTTTTTTGGACATGATACTACACACTTAATAGACTAATTGTAAACTTTTATAAGCACTGAGAAGTCAAAAAATTCATCTGACATGCTTTCTTGCAATATTTGCCTACTGAAGAGATCTGGAACCAAACAGGCAATACCTCCACGGAATACCTGTATGTGTGTTTTCCAGTGAAGACACACTATTTTTTCACTATATACGATTCTACGATAATCAATGTGGGTATATGTGGCTATAGGTCATTCATCTGTGGTATTCTGTAACACTTCAATATGCTACTGTATGAACACTTTTAATGTACATCACAACTTCCTCACCCCTTCTCCTGCTGATGTGTATTTGACTGTTTCTAAGTTCATGCTATTATAAATAATGTTTCTAACAAATCATTCTTGAACACCTCTCCTGTTACACACATCCAAGAATTTTTCTTACATAACCAGAAGAGAGATTTTGTCACAGGTTACATGCATGTTCAATTTTAAAGACAATGCTAAATTATTTTCACTTTATTTTTTTTAACGTTTTATTTATTTTTGAGTGACAGAGACAGAGTGCAAGCGAGGGAGGGGCAGAGAGAGAGGGAGACACAGAATCTGAAGCAGGCTACGGGCTCAGAGCCATCAGCACAGAGCCCAGCGCAGGGCTCAAACTCACAAACCTGTGGGATCATGACCTGAGCTGAAGTCAGATGTTTAACTGACTGAGCCACCCAGGTGCCCCTCATTATTTTCAAAGAAGAGTTATTTAAGTTAGAAAGCCAGTACACCAAAGAACATAAGCAATGTAAAACACATGCCTAATTAAATTTGAATCACAGGTAAGCACTCAAATCCACATTAAAAATAATCATCACCATCCTGTTATTCTGTAATGCCCAGAATTACAAGTTAAAATTATATAAGCATCTCACAGGAAACTGTCTCCTCATTCCCTTCTGTTTGCTCAGTGGATATTTTCATCACAATATGTCATTCTCTTAGATGAGGTTTTCTGGGTGGCAATAATAAAAACCTATACAAAGGTACTTAGCCCTAAGTGGAAACTTATATTAAATAAAGGTATCTCACAGAACTGATAAGCAGGAATCACAGTGAGAGCTGGAAATCAGGAACTACAAAAATGTCAAGAATTAAAGATATTCTAACCCTCTGGAACAAAACTGCCTCTCAAAGGTGAGAGATAGTTTGTCCCTGACAGTGGACTTCATTTTGCTCTCCACACACCAGTCCCCTCTGCCGTTTCTCTGTGACCATAGGCTAACCGTAGTTGTTCATGCCCCAGTTACACATTTTTCTAGAAGAAAAGACCAAAAGAATCTGTATCTTTGCCTCCTAACAATTCCAAGTCGTTGAAAAACTGCTTAGCCTCATTTTGCAAAGGGGTCCACCTACGGTCCCAACAGCTATATGTACTGGGAATATCAGGATCCTGCTCTTAACAAACACAGCTCTAGAGGCCTACTGTTAAAGCAAAGGCAGCAATTCTCAGATGAGGGCCTAGGATGAGCAGATAACATAGAAAGCATCTACAACCACAACCAAGGGGAAAAAGTGACAAGTAAAATGGATTGTAACTATGAGAAACATAACCATTAATTCCACACAACTCATGGACTCCTGTAATCAGCATTCAAAAGTCAAACATATAAATACCCAATGCTCATTCTCATAGGAAATACCAGCAGTTTGCTCTCTCATTTTTCTCTGCCTGCCCCTTAAGTATAGTTTACAACTATGATACCGAAAGCACAAGTAACAAAAGGAAAAATATAAACATCACTAAAACTTAAAACTTTTGTGCTTCAAAGTACAACTCAACACTTCAACAAAGTGAAAAGACAGCCCACAGAATAAGAGAAAATGTTTCTAAATCATTTGTATAATAAGGGACTTGTATCTAGAATATATAAAGAAACTTAAAATTCAATAGAAAGACAACCCAGTTTAAAACTAGGCAAATGATCTAAATAAACAAATCTCCAAAGAAGATACACAAATGCCCAATAAACACCAAGGGGTGCCTGAGCTGCCCAGTCAGTTAAGCATCCAACTTTGGCTCAGGTCACGATCTCATGGTTCAGGAGTTTGAGCACTGCATCAGGCTCTCTGCGGTCAGTACAGTGCCTGCTTTGGGTCCTCTGTCCTCATCTCTCTCCCTGTCCCTCCCCCCTCTCAAAAACAAATAAGCATTTTTTTAATGCCCAATAAACACCTAAAAAGATGCTCAACATCATTAGACATCAGAAAATTACAAGTCAAAACCACAATGAAAAATAAAATCAGCAAAATGGCAAAGTAGGGAGCTTCAAGTTCTCTCACCTGACAGAAACATCAACAAACAAGCAGTAAATGCCACAACCAACTTTGTTAAACTATGGAAAACAGGTAAAGGTGTACAACAACTAAGCAAATGACAAATCAAGAAAGAGACAATTTCAAAACCTGGCAGAGCAGCAACCTCAATCTATGCTCCCAGTATGGAATCCTGGTCCCAGAGACAGAACAGACTTTATTCACAAATTTGTGTGAATATCTGGTCTCACCTTCTGGGGGCTACCTGAAGGGCTGATGCAAGCTGCTCATTTCTGTTTCACCTAACTCAGAACTCTAGCTAGAAAACCAATAGTCATCTGAAAACAGAGCAAGAAGAACCACCTAAAAATGCTTGGAACAAAAGTTACTATCTAAGCACATAATAAATCACCTAAAGCACAGTAGCAAAAGATTTATTTGACAAATTAAGAGTACAGATGGAAATGTGAAGACTATATGCATGCCCACAACAGTATACATGCTCGGAAAAAACCTGAGATCCCTAAACTTCCACCTTGGACTGACCACTGGGCTCAGTGCAAGCCTGGCTAAGTGAAGGACTGCCCCAACACAGAATTGGGAAAAGTATTCATTCTTCTATATGTTTGTTCAGAATATTTTAGCTTTTGTTTTAGTTGCTGGTATTCAAGGCAGTCTCTGTCAAAACACTGGCTGAACACAAGCTAAGGAACAAAGAATTTACCATACATGACAAGGAATAAAGTCTTTGCCCCCGCCCCCCCCCCAAAAAAAAGTGGTTTGAGAAAAAAAATCACTTAAAAAAAATGGACTATTAGAGCCTTTAACAAACAAACAAAAAAACCTTAAGGGGAAAATACAAATGACAGAGTTATCACATTATAATATTCATATGCCCAGTTGCCAACTACAAACACAAATCACAAAGCATAGAAAGAAACAGGAAAATATGGCCCATTCAAAGGAAGAAAATTAACAAGAATATCCCTGAGAAAATCCCATATAAAATACTTACTAGAAAGGCCTTAAAACAAGTCTGAAATATATTCAAAAAGCTTAAACATGAAAAAGAACAAAAACAATTCAGAAAACCATGCATTAACAAAATTAGAGCATCGACAAAGAGACAGAAGTTACAAAAAGGAAGCAAATTCTAAAACTGAAACGCAAAAGAACTGCAATGAAAAAACAGAAATCACTAGAGTGACTCAAGAGCAATTTCAGCAACAGAAGAAGAATCAGTGAGCTTGAATGTAGGACATCTGTAATTGAGTCTGGGAGAGAGAAAAAAAATGAAAAAAGTGAACAGGACCTAGGAGATACAGTGAGACACCATCAAGCAGACCAACATAGACAATACGGGAGTCTCAAGGGGAAGAGAAGGAAAGGAACAGAGTATTTGAAAAGGTCAAAACTCTTCCCACATTAGATGAAATCAATGAATCTACAAATCCAAGAAGCTCGATAAGTGCTAGGTAGGATAAACTCAGAGACCCACTCTAATAAAATTGTTGAAGCCCAAAGACAAAGAGAGAATCTTGAAAGTACCATGACAGAAGTGACTCATCATGTACAGGGAAGCCTCAATAAGATTAATGGCTCATTTCTCTTCAGAAACCATGCAGGCCAGAAGGCAGTGGAATGACAAGTTTAGGTACTGAAAGAAGAAACTCTGAGATGCTTCTATGTGTCAACGTGACTAAGCGTGTCTGAGTACCCAGATATTTGGTCAAACATTATTCCAGATATGTCTGTGACAGTCTTTCTGGCTACGGTTAACATTTGAACTGGTAGACTGAGTAAAGCAGGTTGCCCTCCATAACACGGGTAAGGCCTCATCCAGATAATCGAAGACGAACATTGAACAAAAAAGCTGAGTAAGAATGAACTCCTCCTGCCTGAGTGCTTTGAGCTGAGTTTTCAGTCTTTTCCTGACTTTGGAGTTGAACTGAAACACTGGCTCTCCTTAGATCTGGAGCCTGTCAATATTTAGACTAAAACTTGTATCATTAGCAATCCTAGTTCTCAGGCCTTCGGACTCTGACAGGAACTACACCATTGGCTCTCTTGGGTCTCCAGCTTACTGACTGCAGATCTTGGGACTTCTCAGCCCCCCAAAATCACTAGAGACAATTCCTTATAATGCATGCCTAAGAAAATAATGTATGTGCATGCATGTATGCACACATACACTCTATTGGTTCTGGTTCTCTGGAAAACACTGCCTAATACAACTGTCATCCAAGAATTTTGTATCTGCCAAAAACATCCTTTAAAAATAACAGAGAAATTAAGACATTCCCAGATAAAACAAAAGTTAACACAGTTTACTACCACTAGACCCATCCTACAAGTAATGCTAAAGGGAGTTGTTTAGTCTAAATGAAAAACACTAGAAAGGAACTCAAAGCCATATGAATAAAGATCTCCAAGAAAGGTAAAACACAAATATAAAGACCACTATTATGGTACCTCTTACTTGTAGCCTCATTTTTTATTTCCTACAAGATTTAAAATACATTTTAAAAATTATAAATATGTTATTGGGATACGATGTATAAAGATGCATCCTGAAACAAAAACAACATAAAGCGTGGGAGAACAGAGGTATTATAGGCACAGGAATTTGTATGCCATTACAGTTAAGCTGGTATCAATTTGACCTAGACTGTTATAAATTTAGAATGCCAGAAGTCATCCTCACGGTAACCACAAAGAAATATCTAAAAATATATACACAAAGAAATAAGGAGGGAATCAAAACAATTCACTACAAAAATCAAGTAAACATACAAAAAAAGACAGTAATGGAGGGGCAAAAATGGAATAAGACATTCAGGAAACACCTAACAAAATAGCAGAGGCACATGCTTCTTTATCAGCAATTATTTTAAATGTGAACAAAAAAACATCCAACAGAACAGAAGAATAAACAGTTCTACAATAATAGTTGAAGATTTCAATCCACTACTTTCCATAATGGATAGAACATCCAGCAAGAAGATCAATAAGGAAAAAAGGGAACATAACCAACACTATAAACTAATTAGACTTAATAGGCACATATAAAACACTCTACAGAACAACAATATATTCTTCCCATGTGCATATGAAAACATTCTCCAGGAAAGACTATACGTTATACCACGAAACAAGTCTCAATAATTTAAAAAGACTGAAACTATACAAAGGATCTTTTCTGACCACAATGGAATAAAGCTAGACATCAATTACAGAAGGAAATTTCATAAATATGTAGAAATTAATACATCCTAAACAACCAGTTGGTAACAGAAGAAATCACAAGAGAAATCAGAAATTAGAGACAAACAGAAACACAAAACATATCAAAACTTATACTATACATTGAGGTTGTGCTCAAATGAGTATTTATACCTGTAAATGCCTACATTAAGAAGAAAGATCTCAAATCAATAATCTAACTTTACACCTTGAGAACTGAAAAAAAGAAGAGCAAGCTAAACCCAAAGCTATCAGAAGAAAGGAAATAATAATGATCAGAGATAAAATTAAAAAAAACATATAATCAACAAAACCAAGAACTATTCTTGGAGATCAATAAAATTGACAAACCTATGGCTAGAAAAAAAAAAGACACAAATAACTAAAATCACAGATGAAAGTAGAAACATTACTATAGACCTTAGAGAAACAAAAAGGATAAGAAAATAATGTAAACAATTTTATGCCAACAAATTAGATAACCCAGAGGAATGGACAAATTGCTAGAAATATACAAATTACATAAACTGACTCAAGAAGAAAAAGAAAAATCTCAACGACCTAAACTACTAGAGATTGAATCAGTAATTAAAAACCTCCCAATAAAGAGAAGTCCAGGACCAGATGGCCTCACTAGTGAATTATACCGAACATCTAAAGAATTAACACCAATTCTTTTCAAACTCTTACAAAAAATTAGTGAGAAGGGAACACTTCCCAACTCATTCTATGAAGCCAGTTATTACTCTGACACCAAGGACAAAGGTTTCACATAAAAAGGAAACTACAAACCAATATCCTTTTGACTATAATCAGGAACGTCCAACAAAGTTCTAATAAGCTAAACCCAGTGGCATATTAAAAGGACTGTACCTCATGACCAAGTAGAATTTATCCCAGGAATTCAAGGATGACTCAACATAACAAAAATCAGTCAATGTGATACACCTTAATAAAATGAAGGAAAAAAAGCACATGATCATCTCAACCGATGCAGAAAATGCACTTAACAATATTCAGACAACCCTTTCATTATAAAAACAGTTAGAAAATGAGGAATTAAGTGAACTTCCTCAACAGGACAAAGGGCACTTACCAAAAATCCACAGCTAACAGCATATTCATGGTGAAAGACTGAACCTTTTCTCCTTAAGATCAGGACAAAGACTAGGATGCCTATTTTTACTACTACAATTCAACAATGTACCCAAAGTTCTAGCCAGAGCAATGAGACAAGAAAATGTGAAAAATAAAAGGCACCCAAATTGGGAAGAAGTAAAACTATCTCTATTCACAAATGAAATGATCCTATGTTTATATAACAAAATTCCAAAGAATCCATAAGAAAGCCACTAGACCAAATAAACAATTTCTGCAAAGTTGCAGGTTACAAGATCAACATACAAAAATCAGTTGTTTTTATCTATTTTCAATGAATGACCCAAGACAATTTAAAAAGTTATTCTATTTACAAAACCAGCAAAAAGAATAAAATACCCAGAAATAAATTTAGCTAAGGGAAAGACTTAAACACTGAAATTTAGAAAAGAATGCTAAAAGAAATTAGAGTTGACCTAAGTAAGTGTTAAGATATTCTACACTCGTGGGTAGGAAAACTTGATATTGTTAAGATATAAATACTATTCAAAGTGATCTACAGATTCAGTGCAATCTCTATCAAAATCCCAATAGCCCTTGTTGCAGAAATGGCAAAGCCTATGGCTAAACAACACGGAATTTATTTAGAGATGATGAAATGTTCTCAAAACTGTCACCTGGGAGGCTCAGTCAGTTGAGCATCCAACTCTTGATTTCAGCTCAGGTCATGATCCCCAGGTCATGGGATCAAGCCCCATGTTAGGCTCCATGCTGAATGTGCTGCCTGCTTAAGATTCTTTCTCTCTCCCCCTCTACCCCTTTTCCCCACTCACATGCCCTATAAATAAAATAAAAAATAAACAGCTGATTAAAAACTGATTGTAGGGGAGCCTGGGTAGCTCAGTTGGTTGAGCGTCCAATTCTTAATTTCAGTTCAATTCTTGATCTCACAGTTGGTGGAATCAAGCTCCACATCAGGCCTTGCCCTAACAGCACAGAGCCTGCTTGGGATTCTCTCTTTCTCTCTCCCCCAAAACACATAAGTATCTTTTAAAAAATAGATTATAGTGATGGCTGAACAACTCTGAAAATCTTAAAGCCAATGAGTCGTACACTTTTAAATAAGTGGTTGAGATAGACTATACATGCCCAAAACAATTAAAATTGTTCAAATATATATACATACATATATATATACGCATGCATATATATACGTGTATATACATGCATATATATATATATGCATGCGTATATATATATACACATAAGTATGTGTATGTGTATATATATATATTTCTCCTTCACTAATATTCTCCATTTACTCTCTTCATGGATCTCTAAAATGTATTCATTTATAACACTGTCTAGCTGATATCTCCTAAATCTTTGCCATCAGCCCTGACCTTTCTCCTAAACTCAAGACCTAAATACCCACACTTCCTGCTGTATTTGTGACAAGAGGAGTCATATCAGTCACAAAGTTCAAATTGATTTTCAGACTTCAACACACTGTTTCAGCTAACAGGTCTTTTCCTCCCATACCAGTAATTCTGGTATCTCTCCGTCACCACCACCTACTCTACCCCCCACATTCAGTAACCAATTTCTGTCAGTTCAACCTCTGTAACATCTTTGCTTTCAACAAAGTCATTTTTTCAAAACAGCATAATTTCCTTTCCTTCAATTCCTCTTCTCTCCAATATAGCAACATATTCCCAAGTATCGGTCAAGAAATTCACAATGTAATATGTACCATACCTTCCCCTTTTAAAACCCTTCAATAGCTTCCCACTCACTACAGAATAAAATTCCCCCTTCTCCACAGCTTTATCTACAAAACCTTTTATATGTCATTCTTGAACACTAAAAAAAAAAAAAAAAAAAAAAACAAAAAAAAACTTACCATTACTTTAGCACATCATGGCTTTCTTGCCCAGGTGCTTTTTCTTAGAACTTCATTTGACTTAACTAAATTCCTCATCCTCCAAAACATAGATGCCTTTATTATTCTCTGAAAATATACTTTTCTTCAAGTTTAAGATGTCATCAAATTATAGACATCTGTCAATGTTAGAAATGTTAAAATGTGGAAAAAAATATATGCCTTAGACACAGTAAAATACAATAAATATCTTCTTCCTCTTAATTTCCTCAATACAATGTTTGGATTTCATTAACTTATATCTCAGGCCTCATATTATGAATTAATGTCTGTTGACCACTTTAGATTATAGACTTCGTGATGACAAAAATTCTGTCTTGCTCATCTATGATACCGTAGCAATCCCATTAGAGTTTGAGTAAGACAACCCAGACCAGAGTGTGTAAAGAAAGAAAATAGCACTAATAACATCTATCTCACATTCATTAACAGAATAAATTACAGAATATACATTAAAATCAATGTGTAAAGTGGATCTTATTCAAATGCAGGATTTTGGTATTTTAAAAGATATATTTACTAAAATTAAATGTCACACTGCAAATCTGTCACTCTTCAATATCAGAAACTACATTAAGGAATACAGGAAATTTTTCTCAAGGAAATTTCTACAGGAAATTGCTTCATCCTATAATACTTCAGTAACAGAACAATCACCTGACTCTAGGAGAACAAAGCACTCCTCCAGCACTCCAAAGCAGACTAGTGAGTGTACAATTAGTGAATGTATCCTATGCCTGCTTCTAGAGAGCAGAGTCTGTGACTTATTCCTGTTTCTGGTCCTAGGATTCTCAAAAAGAACAAATAACAGAGTATCCAAAAAGGCATGCGTAGTTTGAAAACAAAACAACACTTCATCCATTTATTTTGAAAGTTGTATTAGTTTGAATTTTCAAACATAAAAGAAGGGTATATCAAAGTAGAGCATAGGCACTGACATGAAATGAATAGACTAAGACATGAGGCTACCTTTGAGAGTTTCATGTCCATCACTCCTCTATTGCCTGGACCAGTAGAATATTCCTCTTTTCAGGTCTCCTACCTCTAGATCGCACCCTCCTGAACCCAGCTTTTACACTTAGGGAAAATTACAGCAACAAAAAAGCTAATCAGTCCACTTCACTACCCCTCCAACAGTTGCCTATCTGCTTGAGAATAAAAACAACCTGGCCTTTTCCAAGGCCCATTTTTTGAGCCAAACTTGAATCTCTAGCAAGTGACTGAAATTTCTTAAGCTCTTTCAAGCTTTTGAGACTTTGCTCAAGCTTCTCCTTCCAGAAGCTTCCTTTCCCCTCCCTTGACCAATTCTGACCAAACATTTAAAACTCAGCTCAAGTTTCCCAACTCCTGAGAGCATTCCACAAACTACAAGCCTAGGTTAATGGCTCCTCCCTTGAGTTCCTACAGAAAAACATGTTCCCTATCTCTAACTTATCACACATCCTACTGAAATTTAAAAATTAAAAGTATCCTCTTAAAAAAAAGTTTCTTCCAGTAGACTCTGAGTACCACAAAACCAAGAACCAAGTGGTTTCCACTTTGTAGCTTATTTATCTGAACAGTGCCACTCAGTAAATGTCTTTACTAAACTGAAATACTGACCATAATGTTGGTTTCCAAGGAATTATTTCTTTCCACTGTAGAAACAAAGAAAGAAAAAAAGAAAGAAAAAAGGAAGGAAGGAAGGAAGGAAGATAGAAAGGAGGGAGGGAGGGAGCTGAGAGGGTTTTTTGGTTAGGTTCTTCTGTCTGTTGGGGTTTTTGATTTGTTTGTTTTTTTAGCTAGGTCTTCTTAACAGCTAATACAACACAAGAGCACAGGTGTCTTGATGACTATCATAAACTAGCAACATAACTACATGTTTTCAGATCTATTCTCCAGGCTTACCCTGTACTGCTCTGTAGCACAGGCAACTCCATTTTCCAAGCAACATTGCCCTCTCGTTTCCAGGGAGATTTGGCCAGTGAGAGTGGCTAATGATTGATAGAAGGCAAAAGAGGAAGAAGCCAAGAGTATTTCTCCTCCATTCTTCCCACTCCCTGACACATCCTTGGCAGAAGCTTTGTCTCTTCCATAACTCCAGTTCCCTCCAGAAGTCCCGCCCCCTGACATCCCTGCCCCTATCACGAAGCCCCAGCTATGGCTCTAGCTCCCCTACAGGGCTCTGGCTTCAGAACTCTGACAGCACCAGCTTTTCTCATCTTCCCCGAGTCCTAACAGCATCAGAGGCTTCGGATATTATTAATATCTGATTTGTCTCACAGTTCCGTTTGGTTTCTCAGCAACCTGTACAACCAGTTCCTGAATTAACTCTCCTCTGTTGAAAGACCTACTGTGGTTAATGTATTCTGGATGAATCCTGTTTTTAAATGTCATTTAAAATAAAGCGTATCAAAAAGTGTAATACCTCAGCATGCTAGAGCATAAAAACTTTTAATCTTGAAGAAAACTTATTACACAAAATTATTATTCTGAATACGGGGCGGCAAGGGTGGGGGGACAGGAGGGAACCATGCATTTAATTCTTAAAGATAAAGAAGCTAACATTTTATTCATACCAAAGTGCTCCTCAGTGGAATGAAGTCTTTCCTCAGCTGCAATGTTTGCCTGAATTAAGTCAATCACTTATAATAAAAATGTCACTTTTTAAAAACTTATTTGGTAGAGGAGAAAATTGGAAGGATTATGGGAGTTGGGAGTCACTGCAGGCCAAGACATCTGTTCAGAGGGGGGAAAAAAATGTTAAAGACCTCCTGTCAGTGACTTATCCAAATCCAGAAAATTCAGTCCTTTTTCAAGACAAACCCAACTAATCAGTTAAAAGACATACCTTTAACCATTCATCTTATATCCTAAATTTCTTAAAAGATCATAACGTGTTAAAGTGAAAAGAGTCGCTTTAATATAAATAATAGCATAAGCTGTAAATGGTTCAATATTAACAACTGACTATTAGAGGACTTCTCAATTCCCCTTTCATGTCATTACTACATGAAATCCTCCAAATAGAACTAGTCTAATAAAATAATTCAGTAATCATTCACCATCTATAAAGTATTTCAGGAAATGAAACCCTTTTAGAGCACAGAGAACATCTACTATTTGGTTTTATTTTGTGAATAAAAATATTTCTTAATCATTGAAATAGTTTGTTCTGGATCCCACAGAAAAATATTAGACGATAATCCCCAAACTAAAGAAAAAATCAATTTAAGAGTACAGACTTTGGAAGAATGAGATAGTAAAGAGAGAAGGACCTCATGTTAACAACAAGAAGCATGTCCTGAGAAACCACACACTACTAGGCATTTTACATAAATCACCTCATTTTACTTAAAGCCCTACAAGGCAATGTCACAGTGAGGAAATGGAAACCCAAAAAAGGTTACATAGTTTTTCCAAGCAACCTCACCAGCAACTGGTAGAAGTAAAATTTGAGATCAGTCTTACCCGGCTCTAGAATCTGATTCTCCTTTACTTTCTCTAGAACAGTATTTCCTGTGGGTGATTTCAAGCTAAAAATGAACCAGAGGGGGTGCCTGGGTGGCTCAGTCGGCTGAGCACCAACTTTTGATTTCGGCTCAGGTCATGACTGTAGGTTCCTGGGATTGAGGCCCACATCAGGCTCTGCACTGAGCATGGAGCCTGCTTAAGATTCTCTCTCTTTCCCCCTCTGCCCCTCTCTCTGCTTGCACTCTCTAAAATTTAAAAAAAAAAAAAAAAAAAGTTAAAATTAAATAAATTTTTTTAAATTAAAAAAAAAATACATGAACCAGAGAATTACTTGGGGGGGGGGGGGGGGCAAAATGACATGACAATCTCTAGCTAGTATTTTATTTTTAATTTTTTTTTCTCTAGCTAGTATTTTAAATTGTATTTAATAATATCAAACTCTCCACATTTTTAACCTAAATAATACTTGTATAAATAAAAAGAGAGCTTTCCTTAGCATCAACTATGTGTCGAGATCTGCAAACAAACAGATTAAAAAAAAAAACCTACCTAAAACAGTTCATTATTACCAATTAGTTTCTCATTGATACAAAAGCTCAAAAATGATTATCAACCTCTCAAAGTCACCATCCAACCTACTCCCCTAATTTTGTATTTGTCATCATATGTGGATAGAATAACCTTGTCAGATCTTCTCAATTAATTATTTGTCCTATTTGTCTGATTAGTGTCTGAAAGTTTGGTGAAATCTGAGTTACTATCCTAGCCCCTCTGTGCAAACTTTGACATCTGCTTTCTAGCTATTATGCAGTCACCAATACCTTCTACGTGGATATTCCTTTCTAAAATACACCTGGCTCCACCAAGAGACTATCGTTTACATCACAATTCAGTACACATACACATGTTATACAACTGAAAAAAACATTTAATGACTACCATGTTTACACTCACTGTACACAATGCACCTGATATTTTCTAATTTATCTTAATCACAGGAGCAACCCACTAAAACAACCTCACAAATCACTAACATGCTATTAGAACACCACTCTAGAACCCAAACCCATTAATAAAGTCCTGACACGACATGAAGATTTTTCCTTCCTCTTTCTTTCCAAATGAAAGGAGAAAAAAGTTAATGAGGAAAGAAAAATAAGGGTAAAAGGTACTATATACCTCCAAAAGTTTTCCCTAAAAGTATAATGATTCTTGGGAATTATTTTTAACAACATACTCATATTTCATCATTATGGTAAAATATATATAAAATTTCCCATTTTAACCATTCTTAATTGTATAACTCAGTAGCGTTAAGTACATTCACAACGGTACCACCGTCACCATTATCCATTTTCAGAACTTTTGCATCATCCCAAAAAGTAGCTCCATCCCAACTAACAGTAATTCCCTATTCCCCTTCCCCCAACCCCTGGTAAACTCTAGTTAATTTTTATAAGATTTTATAAACATAAACAAAAGAGGTGAAAATAAAATATGAACACCTATAGACGCATGACCCAGACTCAACAAATTATCAAATTTTGCTATATTTATTTACCTGCCCCAAACCTCCTGTCATTTTACCCCTACTTACTTAGAAAATAAAAAACTTCAGTTCTTCTTTCAAACCACAATGTTGTTATCACAGCCAACAATATTAACAAGAATTCCTTGGTATCATCAACATTGAAATTTTATAAATATAGTCAACTTAATTATAAAAAATACTTGTTTTCACCAAACTTCTCATTGATCCTCTCAATACTGCAATGATTTCTGAATAATTTCATGTATAACTGTTTAATAAAAGATAATTATGATTCAAGACTAAAAATACCACAATGTTTCAAAGGAAAGCTTTCTGAGGAATTCTAAAGACAGACTATGGTTCTCTACTAAAAACACAAAATATTACTTAGTATCTCATAAATGGAATGTTTTCTCAACAAAACAGCACAAAAGTAACCTAGTGTAATCAGATAGCATCATTATTTATTTTATATAAGCAATCATTACTAACTAGAAAAGCCTATTTGTTTAGTATTGTTTTTTTTTTAATGGACTAGTAGATGAAATTAAGAAAAACCTAGGTAACTTTTCTTTAACCTAGCAGTGTTCTTAACAGTGTTGTAAAATGTGAAGATATGATTGTACCTAAAAACCTTTTTGGTTCTGTAAAAACAGTCAAACTAGAACACTTGAAATGATATATGAATAAATCCTTAGCTTAACAACTATAGTAGTAATTTCTATTCCTATGAGAAATGACTTTGATTCACAGAGAGTTTGATATCATAAAATAACACTCATTTTCAAAATATAAAAGACTAGAAGAGATAAAAGACAAAACGGGGGCTCATTCAAATTTAACCCACAATTTTTCATATACTACAACCACTAGTTAAAAAGAAATTATCAGCCTACGGAATATAAACAAACAAATCTCAAAATATGAAACAAAAAGTCAAATGTAAACAAGAAAAAAAGATGTCTACATGAGTTTCATAGTGTCTTTTCTAATCCTATGTATTTTTACTAATGCAAAATATATCAGCTTAGAAAGTATAATCGTAAAGTGCTTTAAAGTTTGGGATTACAAGAGATTACCTCCAAGATCAAAAGCAGCACTGAACGAATACCAGTATCACATGATCTAACTGCACAAAAGTTTGCTGTTGCTCAATTTCTGCATCACATGCGGGTCTAACACAGACCAAGAAAATTGAAACACTTAGATGTTTACTAGGAAGCATTTGTGCATGTGTTTGTTTAGATAAAGTTGTGTCACTACCTTTACCCAAATCATTTTCAAAGTGGTGATCCTAGAACTTCTTGAAAGATAAGAAATGCCTGATTTGCTTTTAGTCCTTGTCTCTATAACCTGAATAAACTCAAAAACTACAAATATAACATTACTGTAACGAACATTCTAAAAATGTCAACTTCCAAGAAAAAAACGCCTGAATTATCTTCATTATATGATTTTTAAAGTTTGCTATGATAAGAAGTATGGTTTAAAAAGGCAATCAGCTAATATACTCTGCGTAGTTATCACTGCTCAATGAGGGCAAATGTCCAAATGTTGAATAAAGAATAAAAAACTAGAAAATAATTTTCAAGGTGTGCAAGTAGTTCTATATCATAAAAGATTCTATTTTGCATCTTGACTATAAACAACAAAAAGGAAAAAAGAATGGAAAATCTAGGTCTAAATATTTTATAGAAGTCAGATTCTCAATTCAAAGAGCAATAATAAGAGTGCTCTGATGGCTCTTACTCTAAATTTTTGCAGGCCAGTGAATTTATTTAACTTCTGAAAAGCATAGTATAAAGTTTTAAGCACATACTTTATAAACATTTTGTGGACTGAATTTCTAAAATACTCAGGTTTACCATTAATTAGCTGTCATCATGAACTTCCACCTCAGGAGACGGAAATACACACACACACACACACACACACACATATGTAGATATAGGTATAGATAAATATAGATATATGATGTGTGTGTGTTGTGGCTGGCAATGTTTTTAAGTTTCTAAAGAAAGTCACTGATTTCATCTTGCCCTGTTACCTGCCATGAAGAACGTAAAGCAGCCTAACTTGTAGGCAGCATCCACAGCTGATCTGGTGCAAAATTAACCACCAAATCAGTTAAGAGAAGGCACATTCTGACAATTTCTTAACTTCAAAAAATATTTATCATTATGATCAGTGTCCATGACTCTTCAATATTAAAAGTATGATTAACTCTTTTACACCATTTGTACAGTAAGTAATTTCAAATTCCTTGCCAGATTCGATTCATTCTTCTATGTTACTCATCAGTAACAATTAGCTGGGAACTCGGTATGAGCCACAGGACCCTACTCAGCACTTTTTACAAACAAGACTCTATTCCTCACCATACGCCTGCAAAGTAGTCTTACCCTGTTTTACAAACGAGAAAACTAAGTATCAAAATGTTTACGTCACATCAAGACTGAATTCCTAAGTGCTGGAGCCAGACTCTAATCCAGGTCCACCTGGGTAAGGTCTGTTTGCTCTTCCCAGCGCCACAGACTCCCCTTTATGCCAACCTTGTTTATGGGTTTAAAAAAAAAATCTCCCCCTCTTTTTCCTCCAGAAATTTGTATTTAGGACTGGGAGATGAGAATAAAGTTATTTCCAGGAATTATTTCTGTGAATACCATGGCACAATTTTCTCCAAATTCTTCTCGGTTTGACTTATGATATTTCAAACATGAATATTAAAAATCACATCACTGACTCAAGACTCAAGACTTAAAGGCATGCATTAATCACCACGAAGTATTTCCTACAACAATACTAAAGACTCTGAACACAGCAAACATCCAAAAGCTGGAGTAGTATATTGGTAAAAGTATTGCCAAACAGTATTTCTTTGCACTAAGTGTAAACACAACTTTCTAAGAATAAAACTACGTGAAGCTCAAAATTGTTTAGTTATATTAGAATTCTCCACTCTAAATACTGGAATCAACCAGAAAAATATATTTGTACATTTTCTTCACAGAGAATATTTTACAACTGCCTGAAGATGTCATTACTCCATCCTTCTTGAAAGTTATTTTCACTAGGTACAGACTACTCTGCTGGCAACTCTTTCCCAGCACACTAAGATACCATCCCACTGTCTTCTGGCTTCCATTTCTGCTCCTGAGCAGTCCACCATCAGTGTAACTGCTATAGCCACATTAAAGATAATCCATCTTTTGTTCTGCCAACTTTTAAGAGACTATCTTTGTTTCTAGTGTTCTCCATATTACTATGATGTGTCTAGATGTGTGTTTAAAATTCTC
>NC_064810.1:131867250-132014430 GCF_023721935.1 Panthera uncia
ATAAATAAAATTCTCAGAACTTCTTAAATTGGTGGACTAGTGATTTCCTCAGCCCTGAAAAATGCTCAGCCATTCTCTTTTCAAACACTCCTTCCTTCCCTATTATTTCTCCCTTTTACAATTAGAAAATTGATGAAATACTGTTAGACCTTTTCATTCTATGTTCTCTATATATTGTAATCTCTTTCTTTTTACCCATTTCCTGATCTTTCTGTGCTACCTTCTGTATAATTTATTCTCCCTTATGTCCAGTTCATTGGTCTTCTTTAGTTGTATTTAATCTACTGCTAACAGTATCCACTGAGTTTTTCATTGACTTACCGTATTTTTTATTTTTGTAAGTTTTGTTCAGGTCTTTTTCAAATCTCCTAAGTTTCCTGTTGCCCACTGATATTTTCTATCTTTTTGCAAAGAAAATAGTTCTTTCGGGGCGCCTAGGTGGCGCAGTCGGTTAAGCGTCCGACTTCAGCCGGGTCACGATCTCGCGGTCCGTGAATTCGAGCCCCGCGTCGGGCTCTGGGCTGATGGCCCGGAGCCTGGAGCCTGTTTCCGATCCTGTGTCTCCCTCTCTCTCTCTGCCCCTCCCCCGTTCATGCTCTGTCTCTCTCTGTCCCAAAAATAAATAAAAAATGTTGAAAAAAAAAATTAAAAAAAAAAAAAAAAAAAAGAAAATAGTTCTTTCATCATCTGTCTGATAATTTCAAAATCTTTAGTTTTTGAGAGTTCATCTCTGTCAGTCAGTTGTTTCTGCTGTTTCTTACTCATGGTACCTCGTTTCCTTGTGTGCTTGACTATATTTTATTGTGAGCTAGTTCTTTGGAAAAGTATTTGTGGGAATTTTCTAGGACTGAAGATAAAAATATATTCTACCTGAGAGGACTTTCATTTGCTTCTGCCAGGTACCTAGACCCACCTTTAAATTCACAATTTAAGGTTCTTTTGGACCACCAAGCAACACTGAATTTGAGCTGCAAATCAAGAAGGAAGGATTATGTTTATAACTTCTTAGGAAATAATATTTTTTCAAGCCCAAGGCAAACATTCTTACAGCCTCCTGTGAGCAAGAGCATGAGAAGGGTTTTCATCTTGGTTTAACCATACTCTATGACCAGAGCTCTTTTGGAGTCCAATTTTATAGGGAAGGAATTTCCAATTAGATTCTCCTCCCTGGGCCTTTATGAGCTTTAATACTCTGAGCCTTAGAAGGCCCTCAAAACTAAAGTAAAAGCACCCTAGAAAGTGGGAAATACCCTCAGAGGAAAAGCAGTTTTAATATTCTACTTACTTCTCTGAATTCTGGCTTTCATATACATTTTGGGTGATTTCTTACTGTCATGTTAGCTCTTAAAGAAAAAAAAATGTCTAGCATTTCTAATTCTTTTCAGGGAATTTTTTCATCCATATAATGTAGCTGACCATATTACCTTGTTTCCAATTTTAATAGGTTTCATATTTTTATATTTCAATCACTAAAAGTTTCATTTTGTGGGTAAGTGTAACACTGACACAAGGAACAACTACTCTTTATTCAGCTCAATTCACCGGTACTGTCTAGGACAGAATTTTGCCAAATCCCAAAACAGATCAATTCCATTATATTATAAGACCATTAAGAGATGGAAAAGATTCTGAAATTAATTCCCTAAATAGACATCTGTATAACTGCTATGGAATTTATTAGTCTACTGGGTTTTTTTTCCCAACAGCAATATATATAATATACAAAAATTCTGTATTTGAAGCTACTGGAAGATTAGCTCAAGTGGTAAAAAGATGACAAGTAACAAGGAACTGAGTTCAATCTTATTTCTGCCAAAAAACAGAATAGTAAAGAAAAAGGCTAATATATGGAACTACATAAAAATTTAGTAAGTCTTCACAAGAATTTTTAAAATGTATAAGCAAAATTAAAAGACAAAATTGAAAACATTTGCAATATATATAATGGGCAAAGAGTTAAAATCAACAGCATGCAAAGAGCTCCTGAAAATCAACAACAACAAAACCCAAAATGGACAAAGGGCTTAAAAAGGCATTAAAAAAAATAAGAACAAAATCAATCTTTCATTGTTTGTCAATAGGTTAACCAAAAACAATGATTTATAACATCTTCTGATAGCAAGTTGTGGGCAAATGTAATTTATACCATGCACTAAAGTTAGAAAAATAATGTTAATTTCTACCCTATTCGGCAGTTTGGCAATAAGAATCAAAATCTAAATTGTGCATTTCCTTTACATAATAACCCCATTTCTTACACACACACACACACACACACACACACACACACAATAACTTCATTTCTAGTAATATACTTAGAGTAATAATATCAATGCATGAGGACTTATGAAAAATAAAAATAAAAAAATAGAACACAAAACTCATTAAAATTTGGAGTTGTATGCACAATTAAAACTTAAAGTTCAGAAACTGTATGAATAAGAACAAAAAAGTATATCACTATTAAAAAGGGTGGGAAAAAAGTTACTTTTTAAAATTTCACTTTATGGTGTAGTTTGATTTTTCTTTAATTAATGATGTACTATCACGATTCTTGGGAGGTTAAAAGTATAGACAAGATTTAACTCATCCAACAATTTTTGTAGTTTTATTTTTTGTTTATTTTTTTGGTCTGTATAGCAGATGAAATATAGTCACAAATTCTTTGTCACTTTCTCTATCAGGAAATGGAGTTTAATTCTCCTCCCGTTGGATCTGGGCTGACTGTTTAACCAATAAAATATAGCAGAAGTAATGTTCATCAGATTGTCTGCTTCTACTTCCTACCTCTCAGAATGCTTGTTCTTGGGACATTCACTCTCAGAACCCACCACTCATACCTAGGGCACAGAGAAAAGCCTAATGCAGGTGCTCTGATCAACAGCCCCAGTTTAGCTCCCAGCATCAACTACCAACCATGTGAGTAAACTATGTTTGAAGTGGAAACTCTAACCTCCAATGAGCTGACACAAAGTGAAACAGAGATAAACTAACCCTACCAAATCTTATACAAATATAAAATCATGAGTAAGTAAATATTACAGTACTAATATTACCATATAATATGGATACCTAATAAATATGAAGGTACTAAGTTTTGGAGTGGTTTATCACACAGCAGTTAAAAACTGTTAACAGTCTCTTGTTTACTGCTACATATTGAGCACTTAAAACAGTACCTGGTATGGGGCACCCACTTTTAATAGTCACAGCTTTGAGAGTATGAGTAAAGATGACATACATGGCCTTGGCATTCACAGAGCAGTCAAAAGTGGGACAAAGACTGTAGGTAAAATGACAACTATAATACATAATAAATGTTATATTATACAACAGCGTATTGGGCCAAACAGGAAGGACACAACACAGACTTATTGGTATAAGGAAGCTCCCTAGAGCAATAGCATTTCAGCTAAGACCTCACAAGAGTTAGTAAAATCAAGAGACAGCAAGATTGGGGCACCTGGCTGGCTCAGTTGGTACAGCATGCTACCCTTGATCTCAGGGATGTGAGGCCCCACACTGGGCATGGAGCCTACTTTAGAGAGAGACAGACAGACAGACAGACAGACTATTCCAGGCTTGAGGCAAGCAAAATCATAAATAGTTCCAAAAACCCAAATATTTCGGTACTTTATAATGAAATCATAGGGGAGGCAGGAGGAGACACAAGACTAAGCAATAGGTGATGGAAGAGTACTGAAAGGTTTTAAGCTATAGAGTCAGAGAATCAACTGAGGGCTTATAAAGATCACGTGGCTCCAGGGACACCAGTCAGAAAACCCTACAGAAACAAAGGCAAAAGATGATGATCTAGAGATCAAGAAGTGAGGGGCACCTGGGTGGCTCAGTTGGTTGAGCGTCTGAGTTCTGCTCAGGTCATGATCTCATGGCTCTTAAGTTCAAGCCCCACTTTGGGCTCTGTGCTGACAGCTCGGAACCTGGAGCCTGCTTCGGATTCTGTGTCTCCCTCTCTCTGCCCCTCCCCCGCTCATGCTCTGTCTCTCTTTCTAAAATAAATACACATTAAAAAAAAATTTTTTTAAAGATCAAGAGATGATATACCAGAGTAGAAGTACTGAAGATAAAGAGACAATGGATTCAAGACTTAGAATCCGAGAGAGATGCCTTTACATAAGGATTTGGGGAAAGGGAGTAAAATGCGTGTGTCTGCCAGATTTTTGACTTCAACAACCAGAAAGATGGTGGTATCATCCACTGAGATAATAAACTTGAGAGGGGGAACAGGTTTTGTAAGAGAAGACAGTTGCAGACGTTATAAATGTGAGTTCTCGGTGGGCCATCCAAAAGTGGAATCATCCAGTAGGCAAACAGACACACAGGTCCAAAGCTCAGATAAGAAATCAGGATTGGAGAGCTAAGATAACAGACTTTCTTCAGAAGCTTTTTCTCACTCTGTAATATTAATCTCTCACTATCTCCTCAGCCACTCAGATATTACTCTACAGTTCTCTGACAGTTTGTCTTTATGATCTCTCATTTTGTTAATGCTTCCACAACAGTGGTTTTATGTTATGAAGAACCCCAAGTTTAATCAGTGTTTTATCACATCCTTTGCTAGGCAGGATGCATGGTGGCCACTAGTGAAGGCATTATGCGGGTAGTTTTAGTGACAAGAAGGAAGGTAATTAGGGATACTGATCAGGACTACTTCAAAGACTGGGGGAAAGCACCTGTACTCCTAACCAAAGTATCAAGGAGGTAGTGGAGCTATTCTCTGAAAGAGAAAATAAAATATATCTTGAGAACAAATACGAAGCCAGAAAACCATTAAAAGGGCAAAGAAGTACAAAAGGATAATCAGAGAACAGAGAGGGGGCCAGAGAAAAAAGGACTGACATACCAGGCACTTCCCCATCCCTACCTTTCCTATTCTATCCTATCTTCACTGCTTCCTGGTCTATTTATCACTTCCCAATGGCTTCCATTACACTCAGTTTTGACAATTACATAATTTGGATTGGCGAACTTTAAGTAGACCATACCAGGACCATAGCTTGAAAAGAAAAATCATAAAAAGTACAAAATTACACCACCTGACCAGAGAATGAAAACCATGATACCTAATAATGCAACTAGGCAAACCCAACGTTGCACAGTTTGATCTCTATAGTCTATCAGTATTTCCTTTTGATTTCTGCCAAATCACATAGAAAAAAATCTTCAAGCTCTCCTAAGGAGATAAAAATGTAAAACTTCAGAATAATTGCTTGGGCAGTGGAGCTAGACAGCCACAATTATAAAAGAAGCTGTAGGCACTTTAACTTAAAGTACCAGAGCGTTATGTATATTACCACAAGTATTTTGACATAAAAGTAGAATCACAAAAGTTTTGAGCCAGAAGGTCCTTAGAGATTATGCCTTCTGACTGCTGTAACAAAGTATCATAGACTAGCTGGTTTACAAACAACAGAAATTGATTTCTCACAGCTCTGGGGACCAAACTCTGAGATCAGGGTGCCAACCGGGTCAAGTTCTGGTTGAAGGCCCTCCCCCAGGTTGCAGGCTGCTGATTTCTCATCGTAGCCTCACGTGCCAGAGAGAAGAAACAGACTCTCTTTTGACTCTTATAAAGGCACTAATCCCATTCATGAGGGCACCACCCTCATCACCTCATCTAATGCTCTAATTACCTCCCAAAAAGTCTCACCACCTAATACCATCACATGGGAGAGTAAAGGTACAGCATTTCAACATACAAATTTTGGGAGGTGACATTGAGTACATAACAGAGATCACTTGGTAAAGTGGTTTTCCAAATATTTTAAAATCCGTCTGAGAGCTGAGTAGATCAATTCACAGTAATACCATATAAAATATCATTTTTCAAGTCAATGAAATTAAGAAAATCATTCCAGCACAGCTTCCATAAGTGAAAATTAATCATGGGAAAATAAAAAACAAATAAAAAAACCCACAGAAATGACCAGCTTCTGACAGTAGGCTTATCTACTTGGAAAATGTAAAAGAATCAACTGAAAAGTTGTTATAGTAGACAGATTCAGAAAGTGACTGGTTACAAAATACACACACACAAAAAATCAATAGCTCTTCTATTTACCAGATATAGTAGAAAACACACACACACACACACACACACACACACACACAGAGGAAAATCTTATTCCCACCAATAAAAAATTAAATACAGTGGAACTGAATAGAAGACCAAATGATAAAGCTTCTGATAACAATCGAGAAAGAATAAATCATTCATTCAGTACTACTAACAAAACTCGCTAATCAAAAGCTTAAAAATCTAGTACCCTCTACTTCACATTATACAACTAAACATGTTCTGGAATAACTGTAAATTCAAAATTTTAAATTGAAACATAAAAATAGTTTAAAATATAAATTCATAGCTATATAAACATAAGGTAGGAAACGCCTAGAAGATTCATAAAGGAACAACAAGATTTAACTACATAAAATGTTAAAGCCTATAAGAAGACAGAGAAGGAGGTATAAAGTCAAGTATACCCAAATAAAGCTGTTAAAATAAAGAAAATACCCAATAACAGCAAGTACAGGGCCTCTCAAACAGTTTTGTAGGAAAGGGTAAAGTGGTACAACCTTTTTGATAAGCCACTTGGTCATGTGTATCAAAACTGCTAAACATGGGCATATCTTTTGACCTACTAATAATTCCACTCGCAAAAATTTTTCCTAAATAATAATGTATAGGCACAAAGAGATATTAGCTACAATAACGTTCAGTGTAGCTCTGCTTGTCATATAAAGATTGAAAGGAATCTAGGTGTACAAGAATGGAGGACTACTAATAGTACATTCATACAATGAAACAGTATGGGGCCACTAAAAATTGTGTGGAAGAATAACATCATTAGTAACATAAAATATTAAGGGAAAAACAAACAAGTAACAAAATAGCATAAATCCACTCTTAGTTTAAAAAGATAGGTCTATCAACACATCCACATGTTCATCCATATATACTTACAATACACACACACACACACACACACACACACACACACACCACAGGATAAATAGGTTAAAATTAACCCCTAAACTATTAAGAGTAATGAAGGTTGGAGAGGGGAGGCAATTTATCCCAAGCCCCACACATATCTACCTACCAAAAGGAGCATTCTTACTACAAGACTCTTGGACTTCATAAAAAGAAGTCTAGTTTAATCAAGGCAGTAGACAAAGACGGAAATAGTGGTACCATCTGCCCATCTCCCATCAACACCTTCTCTCCCAACCCCCACCAAGGATCCAGGGCAATCAATCCACCATCTCACTCCAGGGTGGCAAGAGATGTAGTGTTAGTAATTCCTCTTGGATTCCTGCAAGGTAGCTACCAGAACACCTTCTAAGGTACCTATTTTGGGAAACTTAAGGGGTTGATTCTGATCCCCACTAATTACCAGCAAACAGAATGCACACCTCTACAGCCAGGATCTGTAACTTCGGCTCAGTCTTCTTGCAGGATTGTATCACCCAACTCCATCAGAAAGCAGATACATCTCCCCCAAGGAGATTATATGAGAAGTGGGGGGCTTACCTCTCACTAATCTAATTATTCTGAAGATCCATTATTTAGAAGTGGAAACCTAAACTGCTTTTGGTTCAACCTTTTATCTTACTTAGATGTGTTAGTCAGAAAAGCCTTCAGGAAAAAGGTTACCTTGTTCAAGACTTGAAAATTGTAAACCAATCCTAAACCACCACCAAAGACATCTTTTATTTCTACAGCCTTTCTTCCTTGTTTTGAAAAATCTGAGTGGCCAAACCATATTTATTCATATTTAATTCTCCAAAGGGATAAGAACATTACTATACCAATTTTGTTTTTTTCTTATGTTTATTTATTTTTTAGAGTGAGAGAGAGCAAGAGAACGTGAGCAGGGGAGAGGCAGAGAGAGAGGAAGACAGAGGATCTAAAGTAGGCTGAGATCATAACCTGAGCCAAAGTCAGATGCTTAATGGACTGAGTCACCTAGGCGCCTCCCCAATTTCGTATTTTTATCCAAAAAGTACAAACAACTTCTGTTTTCGGGGCCCACACAGGTTTATACCAAATAAATGTACAATTTCCATTAAGTTCATTCAAACAGTCTTCTTCATGTGGACATGATCAACCACACGGCAGACGATCCATAGTAAAACACGGTATCTAACACATGATAGCATTAACGATGTGTCAGACACTAAGTATTATATATGTATACGTACATATATGCTATACTAATATATATAAACATATACACACACATCTATTCATTTAATCCAAAAAACAACTTTGTGAGGTACTATTACTATCCTCACTTCAAAGATGAGAAAAGTGATGCACTATGAGGCTAAGAAACTGGGCAGCATGACATTACAACAGACATCACAACAAAGTATGAACTTTGAGAAAACATTTACAACCGGGCTTTGTTGTTATACTGACTTCCTACCTAAACTTCATTATTATCCCCGTTAATGAAAAACTAATGCTACTGCAATCAGCCCATAGGCCCTCCCTTCTCACTTCCCCCTCCCACAAAATCTCATTTCTCAAGTTCCAGTACACACACTATAGTATTACTGCCATTCTAACCATCTGTCCACGTTAAGAGAAATGTCTTAGACCAGGTGTATAAGCACCACTCCCCAGACTGGTGCTAATACAGAACAAAACTTCCAATGGTCTGAGACAAAAGGGGATGGGGGACAGATGACATATTAATTTTCTTATGAAAACCAATTATTTAACGTTTATTCTGAGGTTGTCCTTAGTACTTACTCAGTGTTAAAATATGATAACAATGACTCATGCTTAGAATGTTATCATCCTCACCGGCTAAATAAAAAAATTATTTTTTTTTAATGTTTATTTTTGAAGGAGAGAGACAGAGCATGAGCGGGGGAGGGGCAGAGAGAGAAGGAGACACAGAATCTGAAGCAGGCTCCAGGCTCCGGGCTGTCGGCACAGAGCCCCAAACGGGGCTCAAACTCACAAGCTGTGAGATCATGACCCAAGCTGAAGTTGGACGCCCAACCAACTGAGCCACCCAGGCGCCCTAATGTTTATTTATTTTTGAAAGAGCATAAGTGGCAGAGGGGGAGAGAGAGGGAGACACAGAACTCTTAGCAGGATCCAGGCTCTGCACTGTCAGCCCATAGCCCAACGCGTGCCTCAAACCCACGAACGGTGAGATCATAACCTGAGCCGAAGTCGGATGCCTAACCAACTGAGCCACACAGGCACCCCCCCTTACTGGCCAAATAAAAAGTCAGTGACCCCATCAATCCCCCCCAAAATCCTAAACGTTACAATAACAAATATAAGCTGCATCTATTATGTATGCATAGAGGGGGGCAGGCAGTAGAAGATGAAAGAGAGGCATAGGCAAAAAATGAACTGAAAACTAGCAGAGCCGAAAGGAAGCAGACGCTACTTTCACATTTAACAATGACTTACAGACTTGAAAGAGACTGGTCCAGGTAACAGGTGCAAACAAAATAAAGCTTTTCAATATTTCAGTATCTTATTCAGAAAAGAGTACAAGCATTGAGGCAAGTTTTCATTTTATGGGATTGCATTTCATGGAATACAATGGGGGAAATTTTTTAAAAGATGACAAATATGGATTTAACAATGGAAAGCAAAACTCATAATTCTCAACAATACTAGGGAAAGGGGATTTTAAAAAGTATCAATTTATTTTCTTTCCAAAAAGCTGCATAGAGGGGTGCCTGGGTGGCTCACTCAATTAAGCGTCCCACTTCAGTTCAGGTCATGATCTCACGGTTCATGTGTTCCAGCCCCGCATCAGACTCTGTGCGGACAGCTCAGAGCCTAGGGCCTGCTTCAGATTCTGTGTGTGTGTGTGTGTGTGTGTGTGTGTCTCTCTCTGCCCCTCTCCCACTCATGCACTATCTCTCAAAAATAAATAAACGTTTAAAAAAAAAACTTATTTAAAGCTGCACAGAGAAGATTGTTAAAGCATACACTCTAGAGCCAGCCAGCCAGAGGCCCAACTCTGTTAGCATAGGACTTTTACCCACTCTCTGCTTTAGTTTCCTTAAAGATTGTTACAATTAGAGGAGTTAGACAGTAAAGTGCTTAGAAGGCTGGCACTAGTGCTTCAAAAGTACTGTCATAAATATTACTTAATAACAAGAAAAAACAATGGTAAAGTAAGGACTAGAATGAAGACTATAAAAATTACAGTGCTAAAAGTAGTCGAGGTTACTGTTTAAAAAAGTTCTTAAAAAGTTAAGTACAACCATTTTTTTTTAACGTTGATTTATTATTGAGAGACAGAGAAACACAGAGCATGAGCAGGGGAGGGGCGGGGGAGACACAGAATCTGAAGCAGGCTGCAGGCTCTGAGCTGTCAGCACAGGGCCTGATGCAGGGCTTGAATTCACAAACCCCGAGATCATGACCTGAGCTGAAGTCGGATGCTTAACTGACTGAGCCACCCAGGTGCCCCAAGTACAACCATTTTTATTTACATAAAGTATGAGGTTAAGTAGGACTTTTCAACTTTTCAATTTACTTTTATTAGATTAGGAAAACATCTGAATCCATTTAGGATAACCTCAACAGGTGGAGACCCTAAATTCTTTACAAGATTGCTTCCAAAGCTCAGGAATGCATTGCTCAACGGAGGCTGCATCTGGGAGAAGAAGCACACACTCAATACTCTCACCAATAAAAGAAAACTTCCTCCCAGCAATGGATTCAGAGACACACAGGCTATAAGCTGATAAAACCTAAGTACCCGTAGCTGAGTCCGTCAGCCAGAAGTATACTAGGCTTCCACGGAAAAATTCACAGGCCAGGTGATGTATGCACCACAGGATGCACACCTGGTACCTCCACTCCTCCAGGTTGGGGCATCTCACCCTCCGTCTGCTATCCCTTCCCTGGGATTCCAACATAGCCTGCTCACTGTTCATAAAGGATCTCCCTAACACAAGCTTTTGCAGTTCATTCTGCCATCTACCCCTTCTCTCAAGCCACCTCTACACTCAGGATGAATTAAGGAACGTTTTCATTGACATACCACTTTATTTCTCAGCACACACATTATCCAATTCCTTGCTATTCAAGAATTGTTCCTTGTCTAGCAGCACCAAGGAGCTCATAAGATATGCAGAATATCAAGATGCATCACAGATCTACTAAATCAGAATTTGCATTTTTAAACCAGATCCCCAAGGGATTCCTGTGCACATTAAGGTTTGAGAAGCACTGCTCTGACTCTACTGCAGGTAGCTGTAAAAAATTTTAAATACTCAAGTTTACATTTGAATTTAGAGATACAGCATGAAAATTCCAAGACATGTAATCAGAAAAGCTCATTAAGAAAAATGACCAGCATATAAATGAACTTGAGTGTACAGATTTTTAACAATGCCTACATTTAACACTTCCTGCTTTCAATCAGTATTTTGTGCAACAGCACACTAATAACATACAGTTTTACTGGTACTATATTTTGTTGTACAAAGAGTACAAATAATGACTGGTTCTAGGTGTCCCCGCGCAATCCGGCCCAAAACTGTTCAACCTGTACGCTACTACTATCTGAGATTTAGTCCAATTTGGGGTTGACGGATACAGCTCATTCCCGAAAATCATCATTCAGAAAAAAAACAAACACCCTAAAGGATGTGAACTTTATATCATTTTCCTGAAACTAAAAACTACTTAAGAGCTGGTATTGAACAAACTCTAGATCATTTGCAGAACCGAAAATTGTTTAGGTTTGTGTTCGTTTTTTGCAGGAAAAGTAGGAGGGATCAACTTTCACAAAGTTTCTCTCAGATCCTTAAAGGCCTCAACTTGCACGTTCTTACAGGTGAACAAACTTAAGTCCCACTAAAATAAGGTCACGTTTCTTTCCTCAAAAACGAGAAAGGTTTCGCTAGTCTAAAGGCTGCATTTTAAAAGGTTTGGGGATTACGGGTCCCTTTTGCTTCCGGCCTGTGAAGGAAACGTGTTGCCTAGGCTGAAATGAACAGGGAAATTTACCAAGTAGGAAGTTGAGCCCGTCCACCCACCAGGCTCTACCCTCTCGCTGCAGTTGGCCTTGCAGCCTAGACCCCAACCTCTCGAAGGAGAGAAGGCGGGCTGGCCGACTGGGGGAAGCAACCTCCTCTCCGTGCCCGCCCTGGAGCTAGAGGAGCCTCCCTCCCGCCACCCAGCCCCCACGCCGATCCGGGAGGCGCACAAACGGGGGCGGTGCGACTACCCGTTCGCGGCGACAGCAGCAGCAGCACCCTCAGGCCCTCCCGGGAGGCGGCGGCAGCTGCAGCAGCGGTGCTGGGAAAGGCGGGACTGGTCCTAAGAAGCTGAGGGACAGGCCGGGGCGGGAGCGACTGCATGTGGGGGGCTGCACTGGAGGGAGGCGGAGGCGCTCAGGGGGCTCGGGCTTTTTTACGATTATCATCATCATCTTGTTTTACCTGTGGCGTAGAAGGGCTCCCCAGCTCCTATTCCCTGAATCCTCCTCCTCCTCCCCTCCTCTTTCTCTCTCTCTCTCCCTCAGTCTCTGCCGGGCGCTCGTGGAACCGGCCGGGCCCGGCCGGACCAGAAAGAGAACAGGGCGGGAGGGGGGTGGCGGCGGCGGTGACCAGCGACCACGTGACCACGCTCTTGCCGTAACGGCGGCCGCCTCCTGCCGCGCGCCCTCCCCGCGCTCCACCTCTAATAACCCCGCGGCTCGAACGCCCAGGACGTTTGTGCGCAGGCGCCCGCCCGGCCTAGAGGCTGCGCGAGCGCGCAGCGCGCTCGCTCTCAGGGCCAAGTCTGCGGGCCCCTGAGAGGCGCGACGTGCGGAGGGAGCCACAGGCCAAACTACTCTGCTGAGCCGGCCATCTGCCAGGGCGCATGCGCGGGAAGTCTTTGCCCCCCACTCCCCACACACACCCCGCCTCCCTTCTCTGCTCTTTCTCATTTCCCTACCAGCGCGCGGCTGTAGGATTAGGAACCTGCTGAGGGGACTTACCACTCACACTCACTACCACCTTCCCGGGATGGGACTGAGAGTAAGAGATGACAGCCTCTGAGAAATTCCTGAGAGGCTGGTCCTCCTACCTCAAAATTTACGTTTCCTTGTTGCATGTAAATGGCCTTCCGTTCTACATTTTACTACGATAGCTGAGTAGACTCCTATCCATGCTTCAGGACCCCGGCTGTTACTTACTTTGGTGAAACATACACCACTCTGCTTTGGGGAAGTCGTTAACATTTTGTGCAGACCTACTTTAGTATAACCCAGAACGAAATAATATATTACAATCATTTCTTTACAAACCCACAGTACTAGGCTTGGGTTTTATCTCTTACTCATAAAACCTAGGACAGTAAGTATGTTCAGCATTGTGGTATCTCAGTAAAGTCCCGATGACTGTCAGCACACAGGCAATACCTAAACTCTAAGTCTTCATGCCCTTCACCTATGCTTACTCATGATTTAAGATTCCCTTTAACCCTAGCGCTCAGAATGCCTGGTGTTTGTTTCTGGAATATGAAAGCCTTTGAATGGTGATGCTAATTAGAGTGGTAAATGCTTCACCTAGTAAAAAAAGATTTATGGTCTTTTATTAGCCTATCTTCACAAAGAGCTCCAAAAGAAACCGATACTGTTGAGTCCAGAAGAAGACAGAGAAAGATCAAATTTCCAAAGGTTAGCTACCTTCTGTGGAGGGTCCCTGTGTGGGAGACCTTTGTTCACAAACACTCCCCTTCACATAGGGATTCCCTCTCTTTCTGTTGGCCCTCTTTGTTGCAGAAGCTGGTTAAGTCAATGGCTCTGACCATATCTAATCTGGGCAAATAATTAAAATGTAAAAACTTGCTAATTGGCAGTTCTGGTTAAGTCCAGTCATCCTTACCGTGATGCTAGCTGAATACCGAGCTGATGTTCATGAAACATAACTAACAACAAAATTAAAGAAAATGTCGGAGTCAATGTTAAGCAAGGAAAAGTATTAATGAGAGCTTCTGAGAAACTAGGAAAACCACAACCCTCAAGACTCCAATCTGATATGTCTGAAATGTTGATGGACTCTCCTCTACATTTACCAATGTGTGCACATGCCCAGTGATCCTACCTGTTGGTTGCAGCTACCACCTAGGATATGCTAGTAGCATCCTATTCTAAATATCCAGTCCAAGGTTCAGACTCTATGAGAGACTATTTTGGTGGCCCACAATGAACCATGCCTCCCCAGTATCTATGCCTTTGTGTAACATTCTCCCTTTGAATGTGGGCTGGATCTGTTACTGCTTTAAACAAAAGAATGAGGCAAAAATGACTGCCAGTTCAGGCTGAGGCCCTAAGAAGACTTTGCAGTGACAACATTGAAATTTACTGGAGCCTATACTCATGGAAAACGGAAATGACTAAGAAATCACACACACACACACACACACACACACACACGTGTTTGTGTTCTGGGAAATGGCTTACCACAAAGAACCACCCTTCCCCATATGACTTAGATGAAACTTTGTCCACTCTCTCATAACACTAGCAGATGACTCCTTGTTCACCTGTGATAAGGCCAAATACAGACCTTTCCCTTTTTGTCTAAACCTGTTGACAAGGCCAGGCACAAACCCTTCAACTTTCTTTGTCTCATAGATGATTAGCTGAGATTAGAACTGTTTGTCCCCTTAAAATTAGCTAGACACAGATATCAACACATCCTGGCTGATTAAGACATCCCCTGATTACAAAACAATTCTAACTGATGTAGGCTGGCTGGTCCAAGGACCCAAAAGAGGTCCCACAAGACAGGCCAAGAGGGTCTTTGGCTTTGCACAGGATAGAAATCAAACATAAGCCAAGAGGAAGTGACAGCAGAATTTACTGAAGACATAGAAAGAGTGCAGACAGTATCTGGGAGTCTCAGAAAGGGAAAAAAAAATGAGTCTTGTCTTTACTTGGTGTCTGTGTTTTTACTGAGGATTGTGGACTCATGTGCATGTCTTCTCAGGCATTCAGGAACAAAGATGAGTATTTAAGTGTCCTCCATAAGTCATTTATGACCTGGAGCTAGGGGTCTTAGAAAAATGTTCATAATGACACGCCTGGTCACTCCTTAGATGTTATCTACTGTGCTGGAAGACTCCAAAGAAATCATTGAATCCTTGACCTTTACAAGGAGGACATACATTATCTGTACCACAAGACATGTGTAGGGTGGGGGTGTAGCAAGAATAGAGGCAGCAAAAAAGCCATCTTTCATAGGGTCCCTTCAGATTCCCTATCTCACAACTATAAGCATCCGTTGATAACCTCTCTATAAAAGTTCAAGTTGCTCTTATACTCCAATCTTCAAATCTGGGTACTCTCTCCTTTGCAATAGTCTGCATAAAATCTATTTTCCTTGTTTGTTCTGTTTATGCTTTTGACGACAGCTTCCGTTTTCCCCCTTTGGAGGTAGTACCATGTAAGAAATCTAACTACTCTGAGGCTACCATGATGTCAGAAGTCTAACCCCAGTCATTTTGAGAGGCCAAATAGAAGAAAACTCAGACCCCTGGCTAACAGCCCTAGATGTGCTCCCACTGGGCACAGCCAACTTGGCCACACGTGTAAGTGAGCCATCTTGGAAGTGGATCCTCCAGTCCCATCAAGTTGCCCCAGCTGACACCACATGGAGCAGAAACAAGCTATTCTCCACCACGCCCAAATCGCAGAATTGTGGGCAAATAAATAAAAGTGTTGTGTGAAACCACTCAGTTTTGTGGTAGTTTGTCAGGTAGCAATAAGTAACCAGAATAGACCTATATCTCCAGCTGCCTGCTAGAGATGTGTCCCAAGAGTTCCCACAGGCAACTCAAACACAACCTGCTCCAACTGAGTTTTGCAAATCCCCTCCAAACCTGCCTATTCTCCTATATCCTCTACCTCTGCTGATGATGCATTTATCCCCCAACTCGCACCAGGGCCCCAAACAGAAAACCTGGAAAATTTCTCTGACTCCTCTTTATCCTACAACATTCAGTCACCCACGTAATGGGCTTTCTTCCCCAGGCCCACCCCCTTCTCACTTCAGATGCTCTTCATCTCTCTCCTGAACTACTGAGGACTAGTCAGGGAAAAGTCATACATGTACCTAGATTAGTTTAGAGGTTTATTGTCAGCCAGGGAGGGAGGACACGGAAAACCAGCCTAGTCATCTCCCATCACCTGCGTTGGGTGGTTTCACGCTGGGAGGCCCGGTTGGCGTTTTGGAGAACCACAGAATGACTCCATAACTTAGGTCACAACAGTAGCTCTAGGGATTCAGCTTCTCTCTGGCTCCTCACATCCTTAATCTGCAAAAGAAAACCTGAGGGGTCCGTCAGTCTCCAGTTGCTACAGAGTACCCTGACAGAGCTGAGACTGGTCTGCAGCCTAATCAAGGAAAAAGAAACTAAAGTAATAAAGCTGATGATTAATAACTCCATAAAATATAAACATTGTATGAAAATTCATTTTGAGTTATGCTACTTATAATACAATTCATATTTTGAGGTAGAAACATTAAATTTGAATCAGCATCAGCATTCTTAGAAAAAATAGCAATTGAGACACTTAATTTTGCTGCAGCTTGGTTCTTTGCTTTGGCATCAATGTGCGTTCTCTGTCTCAGGACATGGCAGAAAATGAAGCACACACACACACATGCACGCACACACAGAAATGCAGGTGTTCTCTGGAAAAAGTAGAAACCCTCTCCTAGGCCTCTGTCTCTGGGGACACTCAGCCTGGACCTTTTTGGCCAGGCCAGTATCTGCACCCCTTCTCCTGGCTCTTTTCTCTTTCACTTCACTCAGCTCACCTAGGTAAATAAGCCACATTCAGATCTTGAAACCGCCATAGGGACCTAGACTAACATGGTAACAAGATACATATTCTGAAACATGGCAGTGAGAAGAGTATGGTAAGCATGCTCTGTGTGTGGAGCTGGTATTAGGAATCATCTCCTCCCTTAGTAAGTACGCTGTGCAGCATCTTGGGAAACAACTTGCTCAGATCTTCTGCTATAAGGAACACAGTTGGCTTTCAGCCTTGCCTATTGCCTGGCCAGATCCAGCACTGTGTTTATGCTGAGATATTTCCCCTTGGCTTGTCCCAGTCAGTGATTGAGCACACAAAGGGCATTAGTGCAGACCCATTCTTAAGGAATGCAGGATTCCTCTAAGGGGCAGCTTTGACTTAAAGATTCTCCCTACGCTGGTCAAAACTTTCTTAAGGCTGCCTGCAGTCTTAAGTTCTTCTTGGTTAATCTACCTTCCTTCCCCCTTAGCTTTTACAGTTGTCGCCCTGCATTGCGGTCCGAAGGCTCTCTCTAGATCAGCTTCCATTTCCTTCTCTCTATCGTTCACTGGTAATTCTCCCAATAAAACTTCTGTTCATCCAATCCCATTGTGGTGTCTGCTTCTGCGAGGACCAAAATTGAAACCTACCTTCCAGGTAGGACTACTTCTGGCCCATCCTCAGACTAGAGCTACAGGGGATAGTTATGAGTAATACCAAGAAATCTAAACTCTTTAATTCTTTTGTGTTTGGCGTTTTGAGAAACTTCATCTCCTAGAGGCATCAAGTAAATTGGCTAAGCCTGGGTAGAAATAACAATAAGCTAAAGCCTTCACTTAAGAAAGATAGTTTGAGTTATTTTTGACCATAAAGATAATTAAGATCATGATAAAGATTGTGAAACTAATAGTAAAAGTTTTTAAAAGTTTTGCAAGATAACAATAGCCATTTGGCTACTCCCCTCCACATCCTGTGTTCTTATAGTGGATAGCTTGGGAGCTGTTTGTTCCAAAGCGTAAGAGCTATCTCCCACAACCTTCAGTCACCTTTCTCTTTCCCCACCTCCAACCTCAATCAAGAGCCTGAAACAAGCAGGGCTAAACAGCTCCTCTTTCTGAGAGAATTGAGAATTGGGTTTAAAAGCAATGGGTTAGTCTTTGCGTGTGGCTAGAACTGTAACAGCCCCAAGGAGTAGGCCATTTCATCAGTCAGTGTCTGACCGGAGGCTAGAATCCATTTACATTATTTACAACCAAGGAAATTTAATACAGGGAATGAGTTATACAGGTAATTGAGGGGCTGAGGACCAAACAAGTAATGAGGACGTTGCCCTGAGATTAGCAACAGCAGAGGGGAACTATACCATCCCATAGCTGAAGTGATGTGAGAAAGAGATCATGTCACTGGGGCTCCAGGGCTGGGATCATCAGATGGAATCTACACCATGGTAATAAAGAGTCGGAGTGGTTGCATGCAGAGAAAACTACTTAGGGTAGCTTTGCTCAGAGGCATTTACAAGGTTCCCCCCACCCCAACTGGCAACCACAAGGACAGGGACATGGTCAATTGTCTAAAGAAAGGTCATGACTATTTGTCAAATGGGGACAAACAACACATGTTTACTACATTCCTTCTATTAGTTACATAATTTCAAATGCTCTTACCTAATGTGAAATAATTATCCATTTACTAACCCTGTGATTAAAGAGTAGGTATTAGTAGGTGTTCAACCAACTGATTAGTGATATTAGGCTTAAAGTCATTTTAACTCTCATCTCAGTCATGGAAAAACAAAACTGACATTATTCTACTGAAAACCTACCAAAAAAAAAAAAAGGAGAAACCAAAGACTGATTTATATGTAGTGTCTGCATACCTATGTGTAAATGACAGCTGGCTGCTCTTCCCTTCCACGTTTATTTTTCTCTTCTTTCATTGGAATTGACTTTTAGCTGGGCACATGGTCCTCTCTGGAGACAGCATTTCCCATTCTGCCTTGTGGCTGGGTGTGGCCATGTAACTTTGTCTTCATCTATGAAACGTAAGAAGATGCATTGTGTACATTTTCCACGTTACTTGCTTAAAAGAAAATTGCTTGCTCTAGACTGCCTATTTTTTATTCCTGCCACCTGGAACACAGACATGGTAGAGCTTGGTAGTTGGCAGAGCAACAAGATGGGAGGAAACCAGGCCCCTTCATGGAGAGCTGTCTCCCAACCCAACCCCTTTAAAAGATACAGAAATAAATTTTGACATATTAATTAATTAACTAATTAATTAAAAGTCCAAGTTAGTTAACATATAGTATAGTATTGGCTTCCGGAGTAGAATTTAGTGATTCATCACTTACATATAACACCCACTGCTCATCTCAACAAGTGTCCTTCCTTAATGCCCATCACCCATTTAGCCCATCCTCCCACCCACCTCCCCACCAGCAACCCTCAGTTTACTTTTAAGAGTCTCTTGTGGTTTGGCTCCCTCTCTGTTTTTATCTTATTTTATTTTTCCTTCCCTTCCTCTATGTTCATTAGTTTTGTTTCTTAAATTCTACATATGACTGAAATTAGATATTTGTCTTTCTCTGACTGACTTATTTCACTTAGCACAATACACTCTAGTTCCAGAGTGCCTGGGTGGCTCAGTCAGTTAAGCATCCAGCTCTTGATTTCTACTCAGGTCATAATCTCAGGCGTCATGAGTTTGAGGTCTGCTGTCAGTGTGGAGCCTCTCTGGGATTCTCTCTCTCCCTCTCTCTCTCTCTGTCTTTCTCCCCTCCCTCTCAAAATAAATAAATATTAAAAAAAATAATACACTCGGTTCCATCCATGTTGTTGCAAATGGCAAGATTTCATTTTTTTTGACTGCTGACTAATAGTCCAGTGTGTGTACACACACACACACACACACACATATATATAGATATAGATATATATAGATATATATATACCATATATTCTTTATCCATTCATAAGTCAATGGACATATGGACATTTGGGCTATTTCCATAATTTGCCTATTGTTTATAACATTGGTGTAAACATTGGGATGCACGTGCCCATTGAAATCACCACTCCTGTATCCTTTGCATAAATACTTAGAACTGCAATTGCTGAGTCATAGGGTAGTACTATTTTTAATTTTTTTGAGGAAGTTCCATACTGTTTTCCAGAGTGGCTACACCAGTTTGCATTCCCACCAACAGTGTAAGAGGGTTCCCCTTTCTCCACATCCTCACCAACATCTTTTTTCATGAGCTGTTCATTTCAGCCATTCTGGCAGGTGTGGCATGGTGTCTCATGTGGTTTTGACTTGTATCTCCCTGATGATGAGTGATGTTGAGTATCTTTTCATGTGTCTGTTAGCCACCTGGATGTCTTTTTTGGAAAAGTGTCTGTTCATGTCTTTTGCCCATTTCTTCACTGGATTATTTGTTTTATGAATGTTGAGTTTGATAAGTTCTTTACAAATTTTGGATGCTAACGTTTTATCCGATAATGTCTTTTGCAAATTTCTTATTCCATTCTGTTGGTTGCCTTTTAGTTTCGTTGATTGTTTCCTTCACTTTGCAGAAGCTTTTTATCTTGATGGGGTCCCAATAGTTCATTTTTGCTTTTGTTTCCCTTGCCTCCAGAGACATGTCTAGTAAGAAGTTGTGGGGTGCCTGGGTGACTCAGTCGGTTGTGTGTCCGACTTCAGCTCAGGTCATGATCTCACGTTTTGTGGGTTTGAGTCCCATGTCAGGCTCTGTGCTGACAGCTCAGAGCCTGGAGCCTGCTGCAGATTCTGTGTCTCCGCCTCTCTCTGCCCCTCTCCTGCTCTCTCTCTCTCTCTCAAAAATAAATAAACATTAAAAGAAGAAGAAGAAGAAGAAGGAGGAGGAGGAGGAGGAGGAGGAGGAGGAGGAGGAGGAGAAGGAGAAGAAATTGTTGTTGCTGTGGCTGAGGTCAGAGAGGTTACTGCCTGTTTTCTCCTCTAGGATTTTCATGGTTTCCTGTCTTCCTAAATGATACATTTAGGTCTTTCATCCATTTTTAATTTATTTTTGTGTTTGGTGTAATAAAGGGTTCCAGTTTCATTCTTCTTCATGTCATTTTCCCGTTTTCCCAACACCATTTGTAGAAGAGACTGTCTTTTTTCCACTGGATATTCTTTCTTGTTTTGTCAAAGATTAGTTGGCCATACATTTGTGGGTCCATTTCTGGGCTTTCTATTCTGTTCCATTGATCTATGTGTCTGTTTTGTGCCATACCATACTGTCTAGATGATTGCAGCTTTGTAATACAGCTTGAAGTCCGGAATTCTGATGCCCCCAGCTTTGGTTTTCTTTTTCAACATTACTTTGGCTATTCAGAGTCTTTTCTGGTTCTACACAATTTTATATATAATTGTTTGTTGTAGCTCTGTGAAAAATGGTGGTGTTATTTTGATAGGGATTACACTGAATATGTAGATTGCTTTGGGTAGTGTCAACATTTTAACAATATTTGTTCTTCTGATCCATGAGTATGGAATGCTTTTCTATTTCTTTGTATATTCTTCAATTTCTTTCATAAGCTTTCTATAGTTTTCAGTGTACAGATCTTTTACCTCTTTGGTTAGGTTTATTCTTAGGTATCTTATGGTTTTGGTGCAACTGTAAATGGGATCAATTCCTTGATTTCCCTTTCTGCTGCTTCATTATTGGTGTGTTGAAATGCAACCGATTTCTGTACGTTGATTTTATATCCTGAAACTTTGCTGAATTCATGTATTAGTTCTAGGTGTTTTTTGGTGGAGTCTTTCAGGTTTTCTATTCTACTCCATTTAAATAACTGAGGTTTCTTATCTCTTCTTTAAGCTGCATATCCCCTACCCTACCTGACACAATATATAAGGTATTATATTCTAACTAAGTTAATATGGGAAGAGTCTCATGAAAGACTGCATAGATCAATTTTTTAAAAACATAAGTAGATAGGGGCGCCTGGGTGGCTCAGTCGGTTGAGCGTCCGACTTCGGCTCAGGTCACGATCTCGCGGTCCGTGAGTTCAAGCCCCGTGTCAGGCTCTGGGCTGATGGCTCAGAGCCTGGAGCCTGTTTCCGATTCTGTGTCTCCCTCTCTCTCTGCCCCTCCCCCGTTCATGCTCTGTCTCTCTCTGTCTCAAAAATAAATAAACGTTAAAAAAAGAAAAATTAAAAAAAAAATAAAACATAAGTAGATAAACACTTGCCCTTGGAAGAAATAATGTCAATATTTATGGGCATATGAAGAATATTAAATATTTTGACACTGCAAGGCCCATTTTTCTATCATTATGCTACTTATTATCACCAGAGCATCATGCTCAAAGTTGCCTTTAAAGATCTTGAGGCTGTCAGAGACACTAGAAAAGAGTATGGAATGGTGGTTAAGTGCGTAGAACCAGGACTAGAATTGCCCAAATTAAAATCCCAGTTTACCCTTACTTGTGAATGATACAATCTCAAGCAAGTTATTTAAACTCTGTGGCTTCAGGGGCGCCTGGGTGGCGCAGTCGGTTGAGCGTCCGACTTCAGCCAGGTCACGATCTCACGGTCCGTGAGTTCGAGCCCCGCGTCGGGCTCTGGGCTGATGGCTCGGAGCCTGGAGCCTGTTTCCGATTCTGTGTCTCCCTCTCTCTCTGTCCCTCCCCCGTTCATGCTCTGTCTCTCTCTGTCCCAAAAAATAAAATAAACGTTGGAAAAAAAATAAACTCTGTGGCTTCAGTTTCATCTGTGAGACGAATAATAGCCTTTAATTTATCAGGTTGTTGTGAGCATTAATTGAAATAATCCACTATTAATTAAGATGTTTAAGCACATGGTAATCATTTAATTAAAACTTACATATTGTCTTTATCTTATTTTATATCTTGGAGTCTTAATCAGAAAAGTCTTGATCAGAAAAGTATACCTGCATTCTGTAGAAAGAGCGAAGTATCCTAGATATAACAATAATGATTGAGATTCATGGTGTGCACACACAAATTTGCAAATTCTGGACTTGACTTTGGGCATCAAAAAGACAGAGGTATTTTTGTTGTACTGCCCAAACATCTATGACATACTCGCTAATATACCTAAATGGCAATGCACTAAAAGTAATGTCTCTTAGCTTTATTATTCTGAAGCATCATATCTCAAAACATTATCCTATAAAGAGAAAGAACTCATAGAAGGGAGATAATCAGTGTTGATTTTTAACAGTTCTGTAGAAGGACAATGGAGTCATGATCACAATTATGTAAAGCCATTTCTTTGAAGCTTTTGTTCTCTGCGATAGCAATTATTTCCATTGGATTACTTATTCTTGGTCAGGTGTGTACAGATGGTTCCTTAGTAAACACCTTTCAACAGTGATTTTATAGTGTCTGTATTCCATATGAGACCCTCACATTTTTTCCAGGTGCAAACTTAAAATGTTGTGCCAAGAAAAGTGTAAATAAGCAACATGGCTTATGCCATTTAGTTCATATCCTTGTTATGTTTGTCCCATTGTGTTATGACCAGCTGTTTGAATGTCTGACACTCCCTGGACTGTGAGTTTCTCAGGAAGCAGTATCATCTCTATATACATAGTATTTTAAGAAGGGCTTAGCATCTGGTAGACGTTCAATAAATGTTTGATATGAATAAAAGTAAATATGTATCACATTTTGGAAATCATCACCTTGCTACATGATGGAACAGCATTTTATTTATCTGTCACAGTGTTAAAACAACATACTTTGATAATCTCACAGTTTCTGCAGGTCCTGCATTTGAGCGTGGTTTACCTAAATTCTCTGCTTCAGCATTATTGGGGGCTATTCTAGAGTCTATTCACCACATAAATAAGATTAAGTACTTAGTCCACTCAAATGAAGATACTTGGTTGGATTCACATGCTAATTCATGAGAATGTCCAGATGTTTGCTCAAATGTGCTAATGGTCCAGACACATGAATGTAAGAGGAAGTCAGTCTTACACAGAGGTCCTTACAATTTGAATGGATGAGTCATAACTCATCAACAGAAAATAGTTGAACCCCAAAATCACCAGACAGTTTTTGTTAGGATGATTGCCCATCTAGAAGTCCTTTAATTGGTGACTGAAATATGAACATTGAAGGTATTCAATAGCTCTCTGCCAGCTTGGGAATTCAAAGCAAAAACATCTCATGTGGTCCTTGGCATGCACCAGTTGATTTGAACCATCTGAATAGCCAGCCAAAAGCACTAAGCATGCATACAGGGCAACAAATGCATGAGAGCCATCAATAATGGGAGCGGTATTAATTAGCTATTGTTACAATAATGGTGCATAACAAACAACTCCAATATCTCAATGACTCACAGCAGCATTTATTTTTCTCACTCAGGGATTGTAGGTTGGCTGTGGTTCGCATAATCTCATTTGGGCTTGGCTGGGCCAACCTGGGCTAGGCTGGACTCCAGGCTTTGGGCTGGGCTTAGGTCTGTTCCACATGTCTTCTTCATTCTGGGACTAAAACTACACAGGGGCTAGATGACAGAAGTACAACAGAAGCAAGTAGAAACATTAAATAATTCTTAAGACTTTGGCTCAAAACTGGCACTCTATCACCTCTACCCACATTCTATTGGCTAACAAACGTCATATGGCCAAGTCCAATATCAATATGATGTAGAGCTATACTTTGCTTACTTTACTGGGAGGCAATGCAGAGTCCCATGACAGAGAACATGGTGAGTAATTCCAGTATAAAGAGAGACTAAAACATGCAGTGTGATGAGCAAGCACAAGGTAGCAACCTTAGAAGCTGGTCAAGTTGCTGGTGACACTGTAATGAGCTCCTGACTGCTGCTTTAAAAGAACAAGGCACGCAATCATGTAACTAACAATTCAGGCCATGCATTGTATTCAGTGATACAACACTATCCTCCCTTGATATGTAATCCTCTATAAAATACAAAATCTACATTATGGTAATATAATAAAGGTAAAGATTTTACAAGCACAAGGGCCTTAAAAATTATAGTTCCCATGGCAAATATAACATAGCTTTTTGTGCCCATATACTGTAAAGACAGAAGTCCTAACTATAAACAGTAATGGGAAATCATGCATATTCAGGGATATGGGTGATGAAAGAGTTATGGGTTCAGTTAGAAAAATTACTTTGGGAATTTTATCTTATGGATGAAGCCTCAAGTAATGTAAAGCATAATACAACCAAATGTTTAATAGGTGACTGAATAAAGTAATTTTCATTCAAAAAGGCTGCAATGTTGTAACCCAAATAAAAAGAAACACATTTTCTTAGATGTATTATGGATAGTGCCAATATTTTACTCCTGTGTTTTTGTTTCAAATTTCAGTAGTTGTCCTTCACTGATGGTTCTTTGTTGGGATCTATTTCCTCACAAATGAGTCGGCCTCATGAACCTGGCAAACTGACATATTATGTTTCTGTTTACTTTTTAGCTCATAGACCCTCCAAAGATCATCTGTTTTCAACTATTATTTACCTGGACAGTTAAAATGGATTAGTGTGGAATTATTTGAAGCTTGCCATTTAACTTGGCTTATCTGAAGGACATTAGATGCTATACTATATTTAATTAATTAATCAGACATCAAATTTAATTTAAATTACATAGAAACACGAGAAATTGAAACACTATTCTATCAAAAATACTTAAAGAACATAATGCTCTTCCTTCCAATATAATGCTCTTCCTTCCAAATTCTGTAGTGTCATAATAAGTGTCACATATGCAGCCAACTCCTGATATCCAATTATCAATTCATTTATGTATGCCTTAAGACATGAACAGATGCATTCCTGAAAAGCTGGAGGAGAGCTAAATTCCATATATCAGACTATTCCCTCATTTAACTTCGATATCTTCTGTTAAAATGTTGAGAGGTATATTCCTAGGGCAACGCCTTTAAAAGAAAGTCTATGATTTGGGTTCACAAAGAGACTATCTTGAGATGTCTGACAGGCTGCCTTACAATTTCCTGTTAAAATTCCCATAAAGATACAGAAAGGGAGAAAGACTGCCAATGGCACTGTGGACTTAAAATGAGGTAGGAATAGTTGCTAAAGTCCAGGTGGAATTTCCAAACTGTTTTATTGATGATGACGGACTGAAAACATACTCTTAGACTACTTCCTGTAAGTTCTTCCCTCTGAAACAGAACGTGAGAGATGATGTCAAAAACTGGGAAAAAATTTGGGCACCCCCACCTCCATCTGCACTTAACTCTGACATGCAGATATTTTGCTGACCACGAATAGCAACTGAGCCAGTGAGCGCTACAGTTCTATCATTCACCTCTTTCCCTACCTAATCTCGGTAGCACCTATCTCTCCATGCATTTGGAAACAACTCCCAGAAACAATATGGCCGAAGGAGGGGCAAGTGAACAGAGACAAGTTAAATGTTGGGATTTTTAGTTAACCAAATGAAAAGTGCTGTAAGTGGGATAGAGACAGAGAGGGCATGAGGAAGACTGCCCGCTGGGTGAAGATCTTGTTCATATGTATATTCTTCAAATAAGAATTGCAAACTTAGTCAGAGAAACCGATGTTAAAGGCAGGAGAAAAATGCAACATCAGACTAGTAGACGTATGTGAATGTATTAGAGCAACATTTCTCAATGGCAGCACTACTAGTTTGGGAGGAGTGATTCTTTTTTGTGTGGGCCAGATGGCTTCACTGGACCTTGGGGACTGATTGAAGTTGTGCCCCCTGCATTCCAGTTGTTAATATCATGTAACAGACTCCCCCAAACTTGGTGGCATAGAACAAGAATCATTTTGTTATGTTCACAGATTCTGTGGGTCAGGAATTGGACAGGGCACAGCCAAGATACTTTTCCACGCTTCGCCCCATCTGGGACTCAGCAGGGAAGGCTCCAAAGCTAGGAGGCAAGTGAATGGTTGGGGATTGGAATCTCCTTCAGTTATGTATCTGGCATATAGGCTGGGAGGACTGGAAGACTGGGACTAGTCATTAGAGCACCTGCATGAGGCCTCATGTGGTTTCACTTCGTCACTGCCTGGTAGCCTGAAGACAATTAGACTTCTGCATGGCAGCTCAGGGCTCTGAGTGCATGATGAGTGCTTGTGGGAAAAAGGTGAAAGTGGCGTGGCATTTTCTGGCCTTACCTTGAAAGTCATACAGTGTCACTTCTGCTGCACTCGTGATTACAAGTGAGTCTAAACCCACGCAGATTTGAGGTCAAAGGCATGACCCACTTTTCAGTGGGACAAAATGTCAAGGGAGATATCTTGTCATCTTTGGGAAATAGAATGCGTCTGACATTAAGACATTCTGTATTTGTTTCTATGGCCGCCTCAACAGATTCAGTCTCTTAAATAACACAAGTTATCATCTTTTCATTCCGTAAGTCAGAAATGTGACACAGATTTCACCAAACTAAATCAGGGTGTTAGCAGGTTGCATTCCACTCTGGAGGCTCTAGGGGAGAGTCTGTTTCCTGTTGATTCGAGTTGTTGACAGAATTCAGTTCCTCAAGTTTGTGGAACTGAGGTCTTCATTTTCTTGCTCACTGTCAGCTGAAGGCTATTCCCAGTTTCTATGAGTCACCCACATTCCTTGGCTAGTAGTCCCCTTGCTCCATCTTCAAAGCCAGTGATGGTAGGTTAAGTCCTTCCTATGTAACACCCCTCTGACCCTTCTATCATCACAACTCTCTGACCACAGCCTGGAAAGGTGAAAAGGTCTCTGCTTTAAAGATTCATGATTAGATTGGGCCCACCTAGATAATCCTGGCTAATCTCTCCATCTCAACATTCGTAACCTTAGTCACATCTGTTCCACTTGCCATTTAAGGATTCACAAATTCCAAAGATTAGGGCATGGTCATCTTCAGCAGGGGTGTTATTCTGCCTGCCTACCACAAACTAAGATGCCTACCCATGACTCGAAATTCTCCTCTTGTGATGGTGCCATCCCTGGTTAGTATGCATTGCGTTAGGGACTTTGCACATTAATTTGACCTTCAGGTTTGCATTTGAGAATGGCCAAGGATGTTTGCTCAGTCTGAGTTCAAACAATAGTGCCCTCCAAATTCCAACATGAAGAGAAAGGAAAAAATCCAATTTAGGGGTATGAGAAAAATTTAGGGGTATGAGTAGCATCTGGGACCAGAAACACCACCTTTTAATATTCACAGGAAGATCATGTTTCTGAAGAAATAAAGTCTCTAAGAAATACATTAAAGTTTTACAAAATACATGCCTGAAATAATAAAAAAGATGCCCAAGGACATTGCTTCTTGTGTAGAGAACAGAAATGGCAAGACTGGGGGCACCTGGGTCACTCAGTCAGCTGAGTGTTCAACTTTAGTTCAGGTCATGATCTCATGGTTTATGAGTTTGAGCCCCATATCAGGCTCTCTGCTGTGAGCACAGAGTCCACTTTGGATCCTCTGTCCCCTTCTCTCTCTGAACCTCCCCTGCTCACTCTCTCTCTCAAATAAATACATTTTAAAAAATGAAATGATAAGACTGACATAAATATGGTTTGAAAGAAACCGATTGAAATGAAAAAAGAGAATGTAAGAAAACCCCAAATACAACAAAAACAGAATTAAAATCTATATAGAAGTTAGTAAAGTGCAAAACTGACACTGCAAAATTATAAGCCAGTAACGTGGAGGACAAACTAGAGAAATAGAAATCCTCCTAGGAGGCATTACAATGCATTTAGGACTTTTTTGGTTCCAAGTAACAGGAACTTCATCCAGTCTAGCCAATGAGTCTGCCTTCATTCTAAGAATGTTCGAGTGGCATCTGTCACTTGCAACCAAAATAGTTCTAGTTTGGATAGTATATGACAAGTTTGAATAATATAATTATTAAGGCCAATTTAACATATATATGTTAGACTTTGCGCTCCACAAAAATAGAAGTTGTGCCTTTTCAATTCTCCATGGAATAATGTTCCATTTAACTATTTCTTTCCTCTGATAAGAGTCAGGTGGAATTAAATGAGTCTGATGATTGTCATTTGAGCTTTAAATATATATTTGTGCATTTTTATGTTAATGTAATTTGGTAGTATGAAATTGACAAAGGTAAAAGCAGAGATTGGTAAATAAAAAAACCAAATGAATAGAAGCATTAATAAATATATCAAGTACTTCTTTGTAAAAGAAGGCAAAATGTAAAGATATATTAGTTTTCATAGAAAGTGGATATAAACGGGGCACCTGGGTAGCTCAGTAGGTTAAGTGTCTGCCTTTGGCTCAGGTCATGATCTCACAGCTCATGGGTTTGTGCCCAACATCCGGTTCTGTGTTAACAGCTCAGAACCTGAAACCTGCATCAGATTTTGTCTACCTCTCTCTCTTCCCCTCTCCTGCTCATGCTCTGTGTGTGTCTCTCTCTCACACAAAAATAAATAAAATGTTAAAAAAAAAAAAAGGAAAGTGGATATAAGCAAAGATGGAAATTTTATCGGAAAATTATTCAAAAAATTTTATGAAACTAATGAAACTTTGATACCAAACCTAAAAAATGTAATACACAATTTTATGTACTAATATCAAGACCCACAAATGACAGATGTTCATAAATGGAATTAATCAGTTATACTAACATAGTAATATGCCATTTTTTAGTTGTATTTAGGCTTCTATTAGATGCTCTAATATTAGGAAATCATATATACAATCATATCATTAGTACAAAGCAAAAATTTCGGGGCGCCTGGGTGGCTCAGCTGGTTAAGTGTCCAACTTCAGCTCAGGTCGTGAGTTCGAGCCCCACATCGGGCTCTGTGCTGACAGCTCAGAGCCTGGAGCCTGCTTTGGATTCTGTGCCTCTCTCTCTCTGTCCCTCACCTGCTTGCACTCTCTCTCTCTCTCTCTCTCTCTCAAAAATAAATAAAACATTAAACAATTTTTTAAAAAAAGAACAAAGCAAAAAATTTCATTTCAGTAGAGGCCAAAAAATTTATTTAATAAAGTAAACATTCATTCCTGATAGAAGCTTTTAATGTGCCAAGAATAAAACTATATTTCCTTAGTAACTATCTTAAACACTAGCCCAAATAATTATTTTTTAAAATGTTTTTAATGTTTAATTTTTTTGAGAGAGAGAGAGAGAGAGAGAGAGAGAGAGACAGAGCATAAGTGGGGGGAGGGGCAAAGAGACAGGGAGGCAAAGAATCTGAAGCAGGCTCCAGGCTCTGAGTTGGTGTTAGTCAAAATGGGGATGAGGGTGGGAATAGATTAATTTAGGTTGTCATCTCACAGTATATCAAGATAATTTTTAGGTAGATTAAAAAATCAAAACATTAAATTATCTGAAGGATTAATTAATTAATTAATTAATTTGTCCTGAGGAAGGGCATTCTAAGCATAAACACAGCTTAAATTACAATGGGTTAACAGATTCAACTCCAATAAAATTTAAATTTTCTGTAAGTCATAAGATATTTTTTAATGATTTTTTGGGGGTCTTTACTTTTTTAGAACCTAAAACTTTAGGTTCACAGCAAAATTGAGGGGAAGGTGCAGAGAATTTCCATATACTCCTTACTCCTATACATGCGGAGCCTTCCCCATTATCAACATCCCCCACCAGAGCGGTACGTTTATTACAGTTAATGAACCTACGTTGACTCATCATTATCACCCAAAGACCATAGCTTACATTATGGTTCACTCTTGGAATTGTCCATTCTATGGATTTGGACAAATGTATAATGACATGTATCCATCATTATGTTTTCTTACTGGTATTTTCACTGCCCTAAAAATCCTTTGTGTTCCACCCATTCATCCCTCCCTTCCACCATCCCATTGCTGGTAACTATTACTCTTTTTATTGTCTCCATAGTTTTGACTTTTAAGAAATACAAAGGGCCATTAAGCTTATGAGAAAGCAAATTAAAGAAAAACAAAAAATAGTAATTGCTCTTCAGTCCCCCAAATAAACTAAGACTAATAAAAGACTAATAAAAGGATCCAAAGGTGTGAACTTACGTAAATTTCTTAATACATATTACCAAATTACTTGCAAGTTTCCAATACTTTGGCAATATGCATAAGAGATTTATATGAATTCACACCTTTGGACCCAATAATTCTATTTCCAGCTACCTATCCAAAAGAAATTAATGAGCAATGCAGATAATGATTTTGTAGAGAGATGTTTACCAGAAGATTATAATAGATAAATTGGAAATAACTTAAACATTAAACAGTAGGGAAATGATTAGTTATAATACATCCATGAAATGGAATATTATGCAGACATTACAAAGAATTTTAATAACTTGCAAAAACCACCAACAAGACAATGTGGTATTGTAAATGGAAAAGGGATACAAAAATATATGTTCCCAAATGGCTTAAAAAATCATTTGTAGCTATATATATTCTGCATAGCACTCATAATATAGCAGACAAACTAGGAGAAACCCACCAAAATCTTTACAGTAATTATCTCTTGGTTGATAGCTCAGAGACAGTTTTGACATACTTCTTTATTCTTTTTTTATACTTTCCAAATTTTCCACAGTGAACATATATTATTTTTATAATCAAGTATTATTTTTATAGTTAGAAAAAAGAGAGACATTTTAAAATCAGCTCTTCTCTGTAAGAAGAGAGCATTCCATCATTAGGTTATTGTGTGGCAAGTTAAAATCTGAGGCTTGCACTTTCTTTCATCCTTGATGATGGTTGATAGAAACTGCTTTATTTCATTTTAGGATACTCTAGACTCCCAAATTAGGTTTCTTCCTGGCTGCTCTCAGGGTTGAAGCTTGTAAAAGGTTAAAGCAGCCGCATTATTTGTAATAGCCAAAAGGTGGAAGCAACTCAGGCATACATCTATGGAAGAACAGATAAATAAGTTGTAGTAATATATACATTGGAATAGTATTCAGCCTTAAAGAGGAAGGAAATTCTGACACATGCTCCAACATGGATGAACAGTGAGGATATTATGCTAAGTGAAGTCAGCCAGTCAGAAAAAAGACGAATACTGAAAGGCTCCACTTCTATGAACTACCTACAGTAGCTAAATTGATAGAGACAGAAAATAGAATGGTTATTCCTGGGGGCCCCGGGGAGGGGAAAATGAGGAGTTCTTGTTTCACGGGCATAGAGTTTCAGTTTTGCCAAGTGAAAGAGTTCTGCAGATTGCACGACAGTGAGAACGTACTTAACGCATCTAAAAAATTACAATTAAAAAAGAATAAGATGGCAAATTCTATGTTAAGTATATTTTACCACAAGAAAAACAGACTAGAACAGAGGAGATAAAGGACACAAAGGAAGTACAGAAAGCTCTATGCAGCACAGGCAAGGTGTATTGCACCCCTTGCAGAACCTTCGAACTGGACCTCTGGGACCTCACCTTTGATTACTGCAAGTCTTCATTTACTAAATCTGTTCCCTGCTTTATTAATTCTGTGAGATGAAAACTCTGCATATCAACTTGTCATCAATTAATGGCTACTTGAATAATTTGTAGCACACCCACGTGGAAATAAGCTTTCTCAAAGCCGCCTCCTTTCAGGGGCTTTTAATCTGGATACCACCACTGTGGAGTGGTCCATGAATGGGTTTGAGGGTGGGTCTTTATTTCTATGCAAAATTCTGTGTGTGGCTGAATACGCATAGTTTTATAAACGAAGTCCCTTTGCTTTTAGCAGACTTTCAAGAGGGCTCCAAAGTTGAGAGCCACTGTTACAAGTATTCCCTTCATGATTAAGTCTGCTAAATTTCTCTGCCCACATACTTTGGATATCTCTCAGACAACATCTAAAAACTTTTCCCCGAGTCAGGATTTTGTGGATATAACAGAGTGAATGTGATTGACCCTTCACTATTGGAAGTTCATGATGTATAGTTTCCTTCATCTCTAGCTTGAGCATGAGTACATAGAACAAACAAAAGTGGTCTAAGTTTTAGTCCAGTACAATCTAGATTCTTCTGTTTTCTGTCTATTCAAGGTCTATCGGTAATTTTCTGTGTCCTAAACTATTCTTGTCTTGCTTGGATTTGTGCTGGGATGTAACTTTTTTTTTTTAATTATTAAGACCTTTATTTGTGAATATTTCTCTATCTTTGCTTTGTTTTTTTGCTAGATGATCACTTCAAAATGATAGTTTAAAATTTCTTGGCAGTGAACCACAATTAGAAACATATTTTATGGTAATCCATTACATATATACTCTCACATACATACATAAGGAACAAAAATGTCTCAAAATAATACCCTGACTGCATGTGAGAAACTGATCTTTTCTTTCCTATTCTATTCCATTTCACTCCAATTCTTGTTATTCTACTTTAGCTAGGAAAAGAGTTGCTCCTTGTGACCTAGATCATTGGTTCTCAAATTTGGCTTAATTTGTACATAAAGATCACTTAGGGAGCTTTAAAAATACCGATACCTGGGTTCATCCTTCATTCTCTGCCCCCTTCAATTCCTACCACCAAAGATTGTGATCTAATTGGTCTGTGGAAGGACCTGGGCACTGGGATTTTAAAAAGCAACCTCTATGATTCTGATAGAGGGGTTGTGTAGCCAGGGTTGAGAAGTGGACTTAAATGGATTTCACCATCCTCCATTAAGTTTCATCCCTCAGTTTGAAAAGCACTGTTTGAAATGGCCTCTTCAATTATTGTTTGATGCTCTAACAATTTGAAACTATTTTATTTTATCTCATTTCTTTTATTTTTTAAATTATCTCTTTATTATTTATTCAAATGCACCCTACAAAAGACTGAGGCTTTCATTTGCTCCTGTACCTCTGTACTTAGGTAAGCCACTTGCAATCATTTCCAGCATGTGGACTAGACCAGTTCTTCTGGTCTAGTTAAAATTTTAACTAGTTAAAATCTGGTCTAGTTAAAAATTTAATCTCAAATTTTAACAGCATCAAAATCACCTGGGATCCTTGCTGTAGTAAAGATTCTGATTCAGTACATCTGGGATGGGGCTTGAAATCTGCATTTCTAATGAGGTCCCAGGTAAAGATAATACTGCTGGCCCATGGACTACACTTTGAGTAGCCAGGTACTAGACAAAGATGCTTCAACTTGCCTTTCTAATTGGATCCTTTTCTATCCTCTAGCTAGCTGGCCCTGTCTTCTTTCTCTAAGTTATTCACAATTTTGCACAAATCTTGATGAAGCGAATGGTATTTTATTTCCTTCCCTCTGATAGGAAAAGTCACCTCCAGATTGGGGCTCAAGATGACAGGGAATCCTCTCCCCAACACCAAATGAACAGACATGTGAACATTATGAACCTTACGTGTCAGACCAGTAAACAGCCACTTTGCTATTGCAGTTTGAGTGGCTTTCCATTGTGTGTCCCATACTGTGCAGGTGGCACGCGCACGCGTGTGTGTGTACCCACTTGTAATGCAAAAGTTTCCACATCATATGCATTCTTTCCAATCATTGAGACTGAGCAATGCTTTCACAGCAAGATACCTGTTCTTGAATTTAGTGCGTGGAAGTATTTGTTTGCAAGTGGGTCTTTTACTAGTGTGTAAGCACTTTGAGGCCAGGGACTATGCCTTACCCATTCTGTATCATCAAGGAGCCTACTAGACACTCAATGAATATTTGCTGAATTGAATAGTGGTAGTATTAGTTATTAATTACCATGATAGTGCTCAGTGGAACCACCCCAAATCTTGGTGACTGAAACTAAATGGCATTTATTTGGCTCATCAGTCTGGATCATCTGATGACATGTCAGATGGTAAGCTCACTATCGCTATGTGATAGGGGTGACTGGGCATTTTGTCTCTCATCCACCAGCAGGCTAGCCCACTCATTTTCTCAAGGTGGTGGCAGAAGTGCAGCAATGCAGGTTGAGGCAAATAAGTGTTTTTCAAGCGGTTGCTTGCACATATTGAGTAATATCCCATTGGCCCCAACAGATTACCTGACCAACCCGGAGTCCAAATGAGAGGGCACTGCAGAGCAATATGACAAAGGACGGTAAAGAATTGCAGCCATTCTTGCTATTAATCTTCCACAGCGGTTTCCCTCTCCTCCTTCATCTTCATGATTTCACCACCCAAGTCTAGAATTTCTGCAATATGTGGGAACCACGATAATGATGCTGAAGTCCTTCCTGATTTTAATTTTGAAACCACTAGTTAGTTCTGCCATAAGAGAGGCTTGATCTGAAGTGATTTTGTCAAAGACACGAAGACCCTGATTTTCACTGGAGTGCAGCCTGGGTTTCATTATAGTCCATTCGCATGTCAGGTGTATCAGCCACAATCCTATCCACCTGCTGGTGCGCCATCCTTCCAGGCACGGGGCCAATATGCAGGGAAGCAGACAGCCATGTGTTTTAATCAGCATCTGTATCTTGATTTTTTTGGGATGCTCTTTGAGCCATGTTAAACAAAAACATAAAAATTACCTTAAAAGCACCTTGATGAAAAGACACTGCTACCAACTTTCTCATCAGAGGGGAGGAAAATACTGAACGTGGGGGTAAGTGGCCGGCATCACTGAATTCACCGAACCCCCAATGAAAAACCTGATAAATGTCTAGTTTAACAAAACGATCATAAAGAAACCATTGATTGTAATAACAAGAAAAACTAAATAACCAATGACATTCTCAGTGTCCCCTTACTCGTCTACCACGAGGAGATATATTACAGGAAACATATGCACATAATGGAGAGGCAAATATAATTGCTTAAAAAGAGATACTCAACTGACAGCAATAAAATTTAGACCAAAAATCAAAAAACTATTAAGCCTAGCAGTTACATTGATTAGAGCACTGTTTTCTTATTTGGTTAGTCCTAGGAGGACCATTGAGTCGCTATTTTGTTTAAGCTGGTGGAAAGGTAAACTAATCTCATTTAATGGGCAGAAGATGCCGAAGCTGTGCTTTCTCTCTTCATTGCAAGGGATGGATCGGGGGGTAGTTCAAGCTTCAGTGAGGTTATTGAGTTCAATACATTATTTATTTCCTGGAAAGTTAGAGACTTCCAGAGATATACACCTCAGCTCTGTGGAAAACATATTCAGCTGAGCTCCAAGTAAAACTGTGAAGTAGGTCAGATTTGCGAGATCCCAGCCTCAGGCTTTTCCTCCAGGAGGTATGCCACTGCAGCTATTCATTCAGGATCCTAAATGGAGGCCTCTGGTTTTTCTCCCTATCTCAAAGACCTACACTCATTTGCATGCCAATGTTAATGATGGCAAACAAGTCAAAGCATTTTTTTTTTTTTGCCCCAAAAGGGAATAAAACTCCTGAAGAAAGATTTTTATTGGTGAAGGTGTAATATCATTTCCACACCTAAAATGATATCAAAGCAGCTGTCCTTTTACAAGGCAGGACCCTAAAGGTTATAATCCATTGACATGTACAGAAACAAAAAAAGATATATAGCATAGAAGATAGAAAACAACTTTAGGGGCATCTGCTTATGTATGGCATATTGAAGACCTCTGATGGTTTCCTTCTAAAATCGCACCAAAAGTACAGCAAAGAATAAACCTAACAGGAAAAAGCTGTAAGAAAGGAGACAGTGGCAAATGAAGATTGTTAATATTTCAGAAGACTGACGGCAGATGGCCTCATGGTAACTGACTTGTTTCAGCTTTCTCTACTCTGCTAAGTTTTTGTGGGATAGTGTAAATGCTAGTGCAGAGGAGGTGGTGAGTACCAAAGGTGATACAGAACACATCAGATAGGTGCAGTGGCGTTGTGTCATAGCTGAGAAACCATGGCTTAGGAAACTCCGGTCTTCTATAATCTTTTCTTTCAGCCTCATGCAAGCCAACTGTTCCAACATTTGATTGGGGGAGAAAGAGTATCTTTGTTCTACTGGACAGCAAACAAAATTTCTTCTATTTCAGAGAAAGACACTATCTCTACCTTCCAAGGCTATTTGTTATATAAATTGTCTTGAAAAAAGATAGTGGATAACAAGATTGTCAGTGCTCCTGCTCATAAGACATGCAGAGACCCAGGGAGAATTGTCTCCCAATCTGTCTCCCGAGGTCATGAGACTCATCTGATTCTTCTGATAACAAAAACATACCTTAACCACTTTAGCCGTGAACCAGTCCTTACGGTCCCAAAGAGCTTCAGCTACAAATTGTGACAGTATACATGATTACCTTGTGAGTTATTTGCCTATATTTCTGAGCCCCAAGCCCCCTTATTTATAGGCTTCCCTGTGCTATTGGCACTGGGACTCCAAAATGACATCTTCAAGATGTATTCTACCGATAGGAAGCATTGATGGCAGTTTGGAAGCCAAGAGAAGGGGGGTAATGGGCCCTCTCCTGGTTTCCAACTCAGGTTTGCCTGCCCCCAGCAGGAGAGGACAGGTAGCTGTAAACTCTAGCTTCCTTTGGTACTTCCAAAATCAGCCTTCAGCTGCCCCTCAGAGGAATATGCAGCAGCTATGCTGTTGGAAGAGCAGCCTCACCACACTCCCTCTTCCCTACCCAATCAAGAGCCTGTCCTGGCACCTGCCATACTGTCCCCAGAATCCCACTGCCATAATCTTCCAGCCCTGTCTCCTTGATCTTCTAGCACCTAACCCACATGGTTTTACCCCCGTCTCAAGGATTTGAACAAAAATCAACTCCCTTTCCTGTCCTATAACCCCACAGAACTTTTAGGTTCTAGTCACACCATCTCATGCTCTTTGTTTTCTTAGCCCTGATGGGGATAGCTTTCCTGGTGTTTTCTATAGGTTATCTCAGCATCTCCCTTTCAACCTTTCAGTGCCTATGTGTCAAATCTCTGTATCAAATACCTCTGTTTGAAATATCCAGCATGGTTTTTGCTTTCATGCCTGGCCTTTGGCTGATGTACACTACTCATAGTTAGAATGATTTCATGTTCTAATCCAGTGTTTAAATTTTCATTTTCTTTTTAATTTAATTGTTATCTTTATCAGAGAACATAGTTCAAGATGCCAAATAGTACAACAGGCGCTTGTCTAGTGGCATGTTGCTTAATGTTTAACAACCACCTCTCTGGAGGAAAAAAAGGCCTTCCCTTATAATACATTCTGATTTCCACGTTGTAAATATGCCATCCATGCCCAGCTTCAAATGGCCAATGTGACACGACTGAACACAGAGTTGGGAAGAGAGGTGTACTATCAGCTTTTGTGAGTTAGCACGAACCAGCTCCAGAACATCACTGACCCTTCTGCATTTTTCCTCACCTTCAAAACAACCACTTTCAGCTCATGCAGCCAGCATGTTTGGTTTTGACCTCAATCTAAAGATAACCACTTCATGGGGCACCTGCATGGCTCAGTGGGTTAAGCGTCTGACTTCAGCTCAGGTCATGATCTCATGGTCTGTGAGTTCAAGCCCCGCGTCAGGCTCTGTGCTGACAGCTCAGAGCCTGGAGCCTGCTTTGAATTGTGTCTCCCTCTCTCTCTGACCCTCCCCTGTTCATGCTCTGTCTCTCTGTCTCAAAAATAAATAAACATTAAAAAAATTTAAAAAAATAAAAATAACTGCCTCTTTTTCTCAATGCAGGCACAGAAAATAATTGGCATTTACTGACCACACTCTTTGCCCATTCTTCTCTTAACTTCTTCTCTTTCATGTCTCATTTACAATGGCATTTCCTGAGAGAGGCCTTTCCTGACCAGCCCCAATTTAAATTTGGTCCCATCTGCCAGTCATCCTCACATCACTTTATTCTTTAGCTTCACGGCACACATCCCCATCTGTAATTATATTTAGGCTCACTTATTTTTTTAATTTAAATTCCAGTTAGTTAGTATATACAGTGTAAAATTCGTTTTAGGAATAGAATTCAGTGATTCATCACTTAAATACAACGCCCAGTGCTCATCACAACAAGTGTCCTCTTTAATACCCATCACCCATTTAGCCCATCCCCCGGCCACCTCCCCTCCAGTAACCCTCAGTTTGCTCTCTATAGTTAAGAGTCTCTTACGGTTTGCTTCCTATCTTTTTCCTCATAGGTTCATCTGTTTCATTTCTTATAGGCTCACTTATTTATTGTCTGTCTCTTCTGCTAGTTTGCAAACTCCATAAGGCCGAGATTTCATATATTTTGCTCCTCACTATATTCTTTTATTTTTTGTTGTTTTAATGCACATCCAAGTTAGTTACCATATAGTGCAACAATGATTTCAGGAGTAGATTCCTCAATGCCCCTTAACCGTTTAGCCTATCCCCCCCTTCCCACAATCCCTCCAGTAACCCTGTGTTTGTTCTCCATATGTAAAATCTCTTATGTTTTTCCCCCTCCCTGTTTTTATATTATTTTTGCTTCCCTTTCCTTGTGTTCATCTGTTCTGTGTCTTAAAGTCCTCGTATGAGTGAAGTCATATGATATTTGTCTTTCTCTGACTGACTGATTTTGCTTAGCATAATACCCTCTAGTTCCATCCACATAGTTGCAAATGGCAAGGTTTCATTCTTTTTGGTTGCCGAGTAATACTCCATTGTATATATATACCACATCTTTATCCATTCATCCATTGATGGACATTTGGGCTCTTTCCATACTTTGGCTATTGTTGGTAGTGCTGCTATAAACATGGGGGTGCATGTGTCCCTTCAAAACAGCATACCTGTATCCCTTGGATAAATGCCTAGTAGTGCAATTGCTAGGTCGTAGGGGACTTCTATTTTTAGTTTTTTGAGGAACCTCCGTACTGATTTCCAGAGTGGCTGCACCAGCTTGCATTCCCACCAACAATGCAAAAGAGATCCTCTTTCTCTGCATCCTTGCCAACATCTGTTGCTGCCTGAGTTGCTAATGTTAACCATTCTGACAGGTGTGAGGTGGTATCTCATATGGTTTTGATTTGTATTTCCCTGATGATGAGTGATGTTGAGTGATGATTTGTATTTCCCTGATGATGAGTGATGATGTTTTTTCATGTGTCAGTTGGCAATCTGGATGTCTTCTTTGGAGAAGTGTCTATTCATGTCTTTTGCCCATTTCTTCACTGGATTATTTGGTTTTTGGGTGTTGAGTTTGAAAAGTTTTTTATAGATTTTGGATACTAACCCTTTATCTGATATGTCATTTGCAAATATCTTCTCTCATTCTGTCAGTTGCCTTTTAGTTTTGCTGATTGTTTCCTTCGCTGTGCAGAAGCTTTTTGTTTTGATGAGGTACCAGTAGTTCATTTTTGCTTTTGTTTCCCTTACCTCCGGAGACATGTTGAGTAAGAAGCTGCTGTGGCCAAGATCAAAGAGGTTTTTGCCTGCTTTCTCCTCAAGGATTTTGATGGCTTCCTGTCTTACATTGAGGTCTTTCATCCATTTTGAGTTTAGTTTTGTGTATGGTGTAAGAAAGTGGTCCAGGTTCATTCTTCTGCATGTCACCGTCCAGTTTTCCTAGCACCACTTGCTGAAGAGACTGTCTTTATTCCATTGGATATTCTTTCCTGCTTTGTCGAAGATTAGTTGGTCATATGTTTGTGGGTCCATTTCTGGGTTTTCTAGTCTGTTCCACTGATCTGAGTGTCGGTTTTTGTGCCAGTACCATACCGTCTTGATGATTACAGCTTTGTAATGCAGCTTGAAGTCCGGGATTGTGATGCCTCCTGCTTTGGTTTTGTCAGGATTGCTTTGGCTATTCGGGTTCTTTCTGGTTCCATACAAGTTGTAGGATTGTTTGTTCTAGCTCTGTGAAGAATGCTGGTATTATTTTGATGGGTATTGCATTGAATATGTAGATTGCTTTGGGTAGTATTGACATTTTAACAATATTTGTTCTTCCTATCCAGGAGCATGGAATATTCTTTTATTTTTTTTGTGTCTTCTTCAATTTCTTTCACAAGCTTTCTATAGTTTTCAGTGTATAGATTTTTCATTTCTTTGGTTAGATTTATCCTAGGTATTTTATGGTTTTTGGTGCAATTGTAAATGGGATTGATTCCTTCATTTCTCTTTCTGTTGCATCATTGTTGGTGTATAGGAATGCAACCGATCTCTGATTTTATATCCTGCCACTTTGCTGAATTCATGGATTAGTTCTAGCAGTTTTTTGGTGGAATCTTTTGGGTTTTCCATATAGAGTATCATGTCATCTGCCAAGAGTGAAAGTTTGACCTCCTCATGGCCAATTTGGATGCCTTTTATTTCTTTGTGTTGCCTGATTACTGAGGCTAAGACTTCCAATACAATATTGAATAACAGTGGCGATAGTGGACATCCCAGTCTTGTTACTGACCTTAGGGAGAAAGCTCTCAGTTTTTCCTCATTGAGGATGATATTAGTGTTGGGTCGTTCATATATGGCTTTTATGATCTCAAGGTATGCTCCTTCTATCCCTACTTTCTTGAGGGTTTTTATCAAGAAAGGATGCTGTATTTTGTCAAATGCTTTCTCTGCATCTATTGAGAGAGAGGATCATGTTCTTGTCCTTTCTTGTATTGATGTGATGAATCACATTGATTGCTTTGTGGATATTGAATCAGCCCTGCATCCCAGGTATAAATCCCACTTGGTCGTGGTGAATAAAATTTTTAATGTATTGTTGGATCTGGTTGGCTAATATCTTGTTGAGGATTTTTGCATCCATGTTCATCAGGGAAATTGGTCTATAGTTCTCCTTTTTAGTGGGGCCTTGTCTGGTTTCGGAATCAAGGTAATGCTGGCTTCATAGAAAGAGTTTGCAAGTGTTCCTTCCATTTCTGTTTTTTTGGAACAGCTTCAAGAGAATAGGTGTTAACTCTTCCTTAAATGTTGGGTAGAATTCCCCTGGAAAGCCATCTGGCTCTGGACTCTTATTTTTGGGGATATTTTTGATTATTAATTCAATTTCTTTACTGGTTATGGGTCTGTTCAAATTTTCTATTTCTTCCTGTTTCAGTTTTGGTAGTGTATATATTTCTAGGAATTTGTCCATTTTTTCCAGATTGTCCATTTTATTGGCATATAATTGCTCATAATATTCTCTTATTATTGTTTTTATTTGTGCTGTGTTGGTTGTGATCTCTCATCTTTCATTCTTGATTTTATTTATTTGGGTCCTTTCCTTTTTCTTTTTGATCAAACTAGCTAGGGGTTTATCAATTTTGTTAATTCTTTCAAAGAACCAGCTTCTGGTTTCATTGATCTGTTCTATTTTTGTTGTTGTTGTTGTTATTGTTGTTATTTTTGGTCTCAATAGCACTTATTTCTCCTCTAATCTTTATTATTTCTGGTCTTCTGCTGGTTTTGGGTTTTATTTGCTGTTTTTTTTTTTCCAGCTCTTAAAGGTATAAGGTTAGGTTGGGTATCTGAGAACTTTCTTCCTTCTTTAGGAAGGCCTGGATTGCTATATACTTTCCTCTTATGACCACCTTTGCTGTGTCCCAGAGGTTTTGGGTTGTGGTGTTATCATTTTCATTGGTTTCCATGTACTTTTTAATTTCCTCTTTAACTTCTTGGTTAGCCCATTCGTTCTTTAGTAGGATATTCTTTAGTCTCCAAATATTTATTACCATTCCAAATTTTTTCTTGTGATTTATTTCGAGTTTCATAGCATTGTGGTCTGAAAATATACATGGCATTATCTTGATCTTTTTGTACTTGTTGAGGTCTGATTTGTGTCTCAGTATGTGATCTTTTCTGGAGAACATTCCATGTGCACTGGAGAAGAATGTGTATTCAGCTGCTTTAGGATGAAATGTTCCGAATATATCTGTTAAGTCCATCTGGTCCAGTGTGTCATTCAAAGCCATTGTTTCCTTGTTGAATTTCTGATTATATGATCTGTCCATTGTTGTAAGTGGAGTGTTAAAATCCCCTACTATTATGGTATTATTATCAATGAGTTTCTTTATGTTTGTGATTAATTGACCTATATACTTGCGTGGCTCCACATGTGGACCATAAATGTTTATGATTGTTAGGTCTTCTTGGTGGATAGACCCCTTAATTATGATATAATGCCCTTCTTCATCTCTTGTTACAGACTTTATTTTAAAGTCTAGATTGTCTGATATAAGTATAGCTACTCCAGCTTTCTTTTGTCGACAATTAGCATGATAGATGGTTCTCCATCCCCTTACTTTCAATCTGAAAGTGTCTTCAGGTCTAAAGTGGGTTTCTTGTAAACAGCATATAGATAGATCTTGTTTTCTTATCCATTCTGTTACCCTATGTCTTTTAGTTGGAGCATTTAGTCCATTGACATTTCAAGTGAGTACTGAAAGATATGAATTTATTGCCATTATGTTGCTTGTAGAGTTGGAGTTTCTGGTGTTCTCTGGTCCTTTCTAGTCTTTGTTGCATTTGGTCTTTATTTATTATTTCGTCTTTTCTTCCTTCAGAGAGTCCCCCTTAAAATTTCTTGCAGGACTGGTTTAGTGGTCACAAAATCCTTTCATTTTTGTTTGTCTGGGAAACTTTTAATCTCTCTTTATGTTTTGAATGACATCCTTGATGGATAAAGAATTCTTGGCGCATATCTCCAGCTGAAATTCCTGCTGATTCAGCACACTGAATATATCCTGCCACTCCTTTCTGGCCTGCTAAGTTTCTGTGGATAGGTCTGCTGCAAACCTGATCTGTCTTCCCTTGTAGGCTAAGGAGTTTTTTCCCTTGCTGCTTTCATGATTTTCTCCTTGCTTGAGTATTTTGTGAATTTGACTATGTTATGGCTTGTTGATGGTCAGTTTTTGTTGAATCTAATGGGAGTGTGCTGTGCTTCCTGGGTTTTGATGTCTGTGTCTTTCCCCAGGTTAGGAAAGTTTTCTGCTATGATTTGCTCACATAAACCTTCTACCCCTTTTTCTCTCTCTTCATCTTCTGGGACCCCTATGAGTCTGATGTTCCTTTTTAATGAGTCACTTATTTCTCTAATTCTTAAATTATGCTTTTTTGCCTTAGTCTCTCTTTTTTTTTTTCCTGCTTCATTATTCTCCATAAGTTTGTCCTCTATATCACTGATTTTCTGCTCTGCCTCATCCATCCTTGCTGCCAGGGCATCCATTCGAGATTGCAGCTCAGTTATAGCATTTTTTATTTTATCCTGATTAGCATTTGCTTCTTTTATCTCCTTAGATAGGGATTCTAATCTATTTTCGACTCCAGCTAGTATTCTTATTATTATGATTCTAAATTCTGGTTCAGACATCTTACTTGTATCTGTGTTGGTTAAGTCCATGACTGTTGTTTCACCCTGATCTTTCTTTTGGGGTGGATTCCTTCTTTTTGTCATTTTGAATGGAGAAAAGGAATTAATGAGGTGAAAAATTTTAATTAAAAACCAATTAAAATAAAAAATTTAAAATTAAAAAGTTAAAAACAACAAACACACACACAAAAATCAAATAAGTGATGCTAGATCCTTAGCGTGTTTTGGTCTGGGTGTTGAAAGGAGCTTGATAGATTAGAGAAAAAAGGGGAAAGAAAGAAAACAAAAGGAAATCATTTGAAAATTTGAAAAAATGAATACACTGAAATAGAATAAAATGGTGAAATGATGGAAGTAAAATAGAATTTGAAAAAATTTACACAAAAGTAAAAAATATAGTAGAAAAAAATTAAAGAAAAATATTTTTAATAAAAATTGAAAATAAAAATAATTTTTTTCTTTCTGTATTCAAGAAAAAGAAAACAAATGAAAAAGAAAAAAAACGAAAATTGAACAGATGGACCCATGAGCAGATTGAAATATGATTGAAATTACTTAGTTTTCCCCTCGAAGTCAAAATATGAAGTGCTTTATAGTCACTAAACCAAGCAGGCGGAGAAATTTGTGTTCCTGAATGAGGTTAGCCCAGTTAGGCGGGGCGTAGTGTAACAGCTACATTCTCCACCAGATGGCGCAGCTTAGCTTACTGAAGTGGATTGTTGTGGTGCTGGTAGGTGTGTATGCGCATGCGCGGGAACGGTGAAAATGGCGTCCTGCTCTCTAGTGTTGGAACTCTGTTCTCCCCGATCAGCAATTGTGCACCGTCCCGGGCTTCCATCCACTCCCCGCTTTTACACTGTCCATGACCGAGCCCCAGGCAGCACCTTCTTCCTGAGTTTTATCTCAGATGCGGCTGTTTTTCCCAACCCCTCGCTTCTGACGGACTGTGGCTTTGATCCGTTGTGCCCCTCTGTGGGAAGGTCTCACCGAGCAATGGCCGGGTGATGGCCGCACCCAGGAAATTTCCCGAGACTGTGCTGCTGGCGATGCCCAGAGACTGCAGCTGAGCGCCAGCCTGCCCCAGAAAAAGTTCACGGGATCATGCAGCGGCAGCGTTTCAGGGATTATGGAAAATCACAACACATACCTGGCACCAGGCTTCACCCTTAACAACCGTGTTCCAGCATCAGCAAATGTGGTTGTTCTCCCGGGTCCACTGAGGCCTTTGCATATGGGGCAGCCAAACAGCCTCCCAGATGTCCTCCCAGCATGGGACCTGCCTCTCCCGTGTGACCCGAAGACCCCTGGACCTCACTCTGTTCCTGGGGATTCGCCCTTCCCACCAGTGCACCGCCAGGTATGGAGCTGCGCCGTTTCAGACTCTGCGCTCCTGCTGTTTATAGAGTCTTAATGGGATTTAAACCCTCTCCTCTCTCCTTTCTCCCTTTTTAGTTCAGTCCCTGTGGCTGTTACCACTTTCCCCTTTTCCACTTTCTCTCCAGCTGCTTTTGGGAGGAGTGCTTTTCCTATATTCTCCCCCCACACCCACCCGTCTCCATCCTCTCTCCCCAAGCAAAAACAGCTCCCTGCCCTCCGGGGCTTCTCTCTCCCTGCCCCGTTCACTTCTCCTGCACCAAGTACCTGCTGAGTTCTCTGGTTCAGGTTGTGCAGATTGTTGTGTTAATCCTCCAGTCAGTTTTCTAGGTGTGCAGGATGGTTTAGTGTTGGTCTGGCTGTATTTCATGGACTCGAGACACCAAAAATACTTCCATGCTGTTCCGCCATCTTGGCTCCTCCTCTCCTCACTGTATTCTTGCATAGTACTTAGAAAGCTCTTTGCATAATACTTGGCATATTATAGGTGCTGAATAAATATTTGTAGAATGAATAAAGGAATGAAAAGATAATAAAAAAATGGATACCTAATACGTACCAGGTATTCTCCAGCATTATTTCAGACATGTTATTTCATTTTTTTACTTTTTTTCTTCTTAGAGAGAGAGTGCAAGCAGGGGAGAGAGGAAGAGGTAGAGAGAGAAAGAGAGAGAATCTCAGTCAGGCTCCATGCTCAGCGTGGAGCCTGACATGGGGCTCTATTACACAACCCTGGGATCATGACTGAACTGAAACCCAACTGAGCCACTCAGGTGCCCCTATTTCATTTAACAACACTCCTACCAAGTATCAATCATTGTCTCCATTATACAAATAAGGAAGTTATCTCCAAGAGGTTAAGTAACAGGCTTCAAAGTGTTTTTAGTAGTGTTGGAACTTAACGTAAAAATTAGGTCTTTTGGTTCAAAGCCCTGTGTTCTTGTGCTCCATTATTGCTGAGTTAATATTCAGTTTTATTACTGTGGTTCAGCCTTAAACTGTACCCTATTCCAATTTCTCATATATTTTTATTGTCAGACCTTCTTGATCTGACCCCCCAAAATCAAATCTGACCCTTAATTATGTCTTTGGCTTAGTACTTAGCCGCTTCTTGTTCTTGGTTCCTCCTGGTAATTTACAGTACACACCCATCATTAAGTGGCTGTGATTCCAATCCTCTTCTACAAGAGTGACATGGGATAAAGTAAGAGGGGTTGGCTTTTGGTGGGCCAAGCTAAGGAATTTGAACTTCATCCCCTCAGCAGCATTAGCTATTTTAGCAAGTGAAGTAAGGTATGCCATAGTGGAGGTTTTTTAGGAGAATGAAGATGGTGGCAGAACATAGGGTAGGTTGGAGTAGAGAAATGCAGAAATATTGTCTCAGAGTATCTTGCTTGAATCTGTGTTTGAGATGTTGAAGACCTGGGCTAGGATGGTGGCAGTAGAGACAGAGGCAAAGGGATGAAAATAAGGGACCTAAAAAGAACAATCAACAGAGTTCTGGGACAAAGTAGCATGTTTTGTGGAAGGAGTGTAGGTCCAGGGTGCTATAACTGGATTTGACTCCCTGCTTAGCCACTGGCTACTCATGTGCCTTAGCTTCTTCATCTGGAATGTAGGAGGCAGGCCTAGATTATCTAGGTCTTTTCCAATTTGAACACTTTGTGATTAAAAGAATAAAAATTAATGCGAAGACTTAGGAACTAAAGGACAGTGACTCCCACTTATAGAAATGAAGAAGGTGGATATATACCTAGCTGCATTCATGTGTACCTGTGTGCGTGTATGTGCGTCTGAGTGTGCATGCGTGCAAGAGAGTGAGGAGAAGGAAGAACAGGAGATAACCAACATAAATCAGGACTTTTTCACATGGTGGTAGATAATTATTATGAAGATATATCAGCATGTTTATCAGCTTGTTCTGCATTCATCCTTAATCTTAGGGTATCCTCCTGTACTGCAAAGGCTGGCAATCTGAAAACTACAACTTGGATTCTAACTGCAAATTGTACTCTATCAATTAGATGCACATGTCCTAGCTTTGGAAGGCAGAAATGAGGTGAAGGCCATTTTCTTCTCTTGAATAGCAAAGTAATGGAGACATGTATCTAAAGGGAGTTGAGGTGTCCAGATTTAATATTTCCCTCACCACCTGCTCACTTAACTCCCCACAATGTGGTTTTAAGCATAGCATTCTGAATAGTCCAACTCTTTCAGATGATTTTGCAAGCGTCTTGCTACCCATGTTAAATCTCTCTCTCTCTCTCTCTCTCTTTTTAAATATCTAGAAAGATTTGTTTTTCCTGTAGAAAACTCTGGCTATCACAGAGATCGGATAAACAAAAGGTCTGTTTGGTCCATTGATTTCAAAGTGATCCTTTTTGCTTCTAATAGCCTAAAATTTTCTTTATATTGAGAGAACAATAGAATCTCCGTATACGAAAAGTCATTGGAGTCTTCTAACAAACATATGTTCCTGTCCATAAAGAAGAGAAATGAATCTACTCCATTTTAGGATGGTTGTGTGGTCAAAGGCTAGGTCATGCCTGGCTTTTCCCAGGGATGTGGGTTAACTGCAGAGAGATCAGGAGACAACAGGTATGCGAAATTATAAGTTCTTCAGGGCACCCCTTAATTCCTTCGTCATTGCTCCTGGCTGAGATGAATATTAGAACCCATCCAAAAGGACAAGATACTCAGAGGAAAAGTGATTACCTTTGTAGATGAGAAATCTTCAAAAATCAATGGTATTGTCATTATGAGTGTGTCTTACAGGTGCGTACATTTAAATGAATTGTTTGTGGGTGCCAGTTTAAGCTCAGGAATTAAATAACTTACCCAAGAGTAATATTATTGCAATAGTAGTTCACGAAGAAGAATTTTAGTTTTTTCTTTGGGAAATATGTTCAAAATATTTATTAAGAGGAGAATAATATTTCTCCATATGGGAAAATTTTGGTGCTTTTTTAACAAGCATATAATCCTATGAAAATTGTATATGAATAATATTGTTCAATTAATGAGTCAGTTTGAAAACAATTTCAGAGGCTTGTTCTGTGACTTTATTTTTATGATCATAAAATACTGAGACTCAAATGTATGTCCATGTGATATCTCTCAGAAACAGAACCATAATATATTATTTATGTTTTTTATTTCGTTTATTTTAATTAATTAAAAATAATTAAAATAATCTCTGCTGCACCCAGTGTGGGTCTCAAACTCATGACCCTGAGATACAGAGTCACATGCTCTACCAACTGAGCCAGCCAGGTGCTCTTATGTCTTTTAGATGAAAGAAAATTCTAAATAATTTAAGTAGTAAATAATTTTCAGTGGTAAGTAATGAGATGCTGCCTGCATCCATAATACTTTAATATATTGTTATTATTTTGCCTAATACATGTAAAAAAGCAATTTAATATCAGGAAAATACAGTTATGGAGACAGATGCTATCGTGGATCACCTTATCCTTTAAATAAAGAATGCAGGTTAATGCTGATTAATTGTAAGAAATGTTTTCAAAGTGTAGAAGTAGGCATACCAGGCTGAAGTAGGCTGAAGTAGGCTGAATACTGTAAATGGATTCTTGAGACTAGATCCTTTAAAGCCTTCAAAAAAGCACATAGCCATTTTAATATTACCAGATGCTGATTCAATGTATTTCACCATCATCAGAACCGAGAATGAGCTATTTGGGGCGCAACTAATAATACTCAGACCTTGCTCATATTGCTTCATGAGAGTCTACCTTTTATGAGGCGAGTCCTATCTCTATGAATAATTTGTTCTATAACCCAACACATTCTGTTGGTTAAAATTTGGGTATTATTGCATAATCTTGTTGAGAAAAATAGAGTAACATCTTGAACAGCCAAGTAGCTCTTTTTATTCATTTTCAATAATAATGTAAAAATGGGACCACAAATTGATTTATGCATGTGACACTATTTGAAATAAAAATGAAGAAATCGTCTCTTTTACAGGGTTCAATTCTTCAAGGAATTGTAGCAACATTCTTCTTTCTGTGTGTTCAGCTAATGTTTTGTTGAGTTTTAACCATTTCTTTGCTTTTATAAATTTCTTATGGGATTTTCCTGCTTAAAAAAAGGTTTATGTTAATGTAACATATATTTTACCCTGAAGGAATATATGAAGGACAAGGAAAATCAACACATTAAATTGAATAAGTGGAATTGTGTTAATGACTAGAACAGATGTAGCTGAATTTTACCCCAAAGTGCCTATTTTAATCATTCCTATCTTTTTGAGAGTGAATTGTTTAGTTACAGTTTCCCATCTCTCTTGAATCCTTAATCTCTATCTGGCTCCTTTACTTCTGCCAGAAACAGGATCACTTATGCTCTTTTCTAAATTAAAAACCCTCCCTTCACTCTGCACTCCCCTCAAGCTATTTTCCTATTGTTCTCCTCCACTTTACCACCAAATCATGAGCCTTCAAGGGGCCCTACCACAATTCTCTCGCCACCTGCTCACTTAACTGTCCACAATGTGGCTTTAAGCACAGCATTCTGAATAATCTCTACGTCTTATGGGAAGGAAAGGAAAAGACAGAAAATGTTATTAGAAATGAAGACACAGATGGGGCACCTGGGTGGTTCAGTCGATTGAGCCTCCAACTCTTGGTTTTGGCTCAGGTCATGATCTCATAGTTCTTGTGTTAAGCCCCACATTGAGCTCTGTGCTGAGAGTGCAGGGCCTGCTTGGGATTCTCTCTCTCGCTCTCTCTCTCTCTGCACCTCCCATGCTCCGTGCTCGTTTGCTCTCTCTCTCCCTCTCTTTCAAAATAATAAATAAAAACTGTAAGAAAAGAAAAAAGAAGACACAGAAAGCTTCAACCATTTTGAACCATTTTGATAATGTTCTATTTATTTAAATATTTTTTATAGATGAAATATTTTGTAATATTTCTTAAAGTAGCTTCAACTATTGCTATTGTACTAAAACTGCCATCAGTGACCCTCTAGACACCAAGACCAATGACCTCCCTCCTTCAACTCTCTACAGGATTTGATGCTACCGATCAAACTTTCTTTGTTTAAAAATTGTTTTCTGACTCTAACATGTTACTTATCATAAAAATACAAACAATACAGTGAAATACTTAAACTTATTTAAGTATTTAAATTAAATTCTTAAGGAAGAAACTTAAATCCCTCTTATACCCATTATTCAGAAATAACCACCATGACCATTTTTTTTACTGCAAGTGTTGTTTGTGTGTCTGCAAATTTTACTTAGTAAAATTTCTATTTATTTATTTATATATTTATTTAAAAATGTGTATTTATTTATTTTTGAGAGAGAGAGAGCAGAGGAGGGGCAGAGAGACAGAGGGAGAATCCCAAGCAGATTCCACACTGTCAGTGCAGAGCTCTATCAGGGGCTTGAACCACGAGCCGTGAGATCATGACCTGAGCCAAAATCAAGAGTGGGACATTTAACCGACTGAGCCACCCATGTGCTCTGTAAAATTTCTATTTTATACTCTGATTTTCCTCGTAATATTAAATTAAAGGCATTTCCCCAAGTCATCTCACTATTCTTCAAAAACATGATTTTAAACAATGGCTTAATATCCTGTCATGAAAATACACAATTATTTATTTAACTAACCCCATTCATTAGAACAATCAGTTCTTTGATCCTCCCGGACAATATTTACTGAATATTTGCCTTGTTCCAGGCAGTGTTCAAAGTGTTTTGTGTTTCTTATCTCCTTTTGTTTCCACAACAGCCTTCATTTGACCAGAGGAGAGATCAGAGAATAAAGGAAGGGGTAGTTTCTCTGTGTTAATGCTGTTGAGGCCTCTTGCCCTATTCTTTCTTTCCTTATGTCCTACACTTCCTTGACCTCAACGACTCCCTCTCTGCAGACTATTTCCAAATCTAAACTTGTGTTCCCAACTTCTCTTCGGAACTTCAGGGTCTCACACTTAATAGCTTGCTGATCTTCTACCCCAGTATGTCCACAAAACACCTGAAACTTGAGATGGCTTGAACTATCCTTTTCCCCTACACACCTGCTCTTCTTTCTTTCCACCCGCAGCTCAGTTAGTGGCCATACAACCCTGGCATCATCTTTCCTTTTGTCTTATCAGTTGCCAACGCCTGTCCCACCTTCTCTGTATTTTCTAAAACTACAATTTCCCCTTTCCCTCAATGACTTCTCAAATGACTTACTTATTACCTGTCATCTGGACAATTTTAATAGACTTCTGAGGAATTGTCCTGAATTCCATCCCTTCTAGTGTCAATTCATTCTACCTGCCATTGTCTTATTAATCCGGCTGCATTTTGTTTCTACGCTTGCACTGGTGCTTCATTCATTAGATTTCATTCTAAATCCCTGAGAGTGATATTTAAGAAGTGGTATCTTCTAGCAAAACCCCACCATTCTGGCAAAAATGATGTCCACACACTCTTGTGCTGTCGCCTTTTTTCTTCTATGTGAAGTGTTTGTTTATCCGTCCTTTCTCTCCCCCACCCTCCCACTTTATTTGTGCTAAGGATGCCCATCTGTCAACATCCATGTTAATGTCACTCTCCATGAACTCTGCCTTACCCTCCCATCTGGGACAAATGTCTTTCAAAATTGAGACTCAATAATTCTTTACTTTGTCCTCTTTTTGGACCACATCACTAAAACTGTAGAACTGTAATGTGAGAAACTCTTGTGTCCCCTACCACAATATGGACGCCTTGGGGGGCACAAATGTGTGTCATACATCTTTTTGGTCTCTCCAGCACCTAGCACAGTGCCTGGAAAATAAAGAGTGCTCAGTAAATGCTTGTCAAGCATGGCAATGAACAATTCTGCTGAATTGTTCAGCAGAACACTGCCTGGAACAATATGTTATCATATCCAGATCATCAACTCCAGTTCCTTTCTTTACTTTATCTCTATAACTTTGGTCTGCTTTCACTTTCATCTCCACTTTCACACCTCACATATTACTTGCACCAGCCCGTCTCCGGAAGCCCCACTTAGGACATTCTTCCTTCCTTTAGTAACAAATCACAAACTGTTAGGTTGACATTTACTTGCCCATACATTTCCTCTTTCAGGAATTCAGTTCTCCAGCACTATTCAGAGAGGTATATTATGTAAATGTGGACATTTTTGGTTACAAGTGACAGAAACCCAACTCAAACTAGCTTGAGCCCAAAGTGGGCCTTTATCTGAATGATGTTGCAATAGCAAAACCAGAGGAAGAGTTTCAAAAACCTGCTTGGTACTGGGAATCTCAGAGTTTGAAACTGAGGATGCCCTTGGGGCACCTGGGTGGTTCAGTTGGTTGAGCATCCGACTTTGGCTCAGGTCATGATCTCACAGTTTGTGAGTTTGAGGCCTGCTTTGGGCTCACTGCTGTCAGTGCAGAGCCTGCTTGGGATCCTCTGTCCCCTTCTCTCTCTGCCCCTCCCGTGCTCATGTGCTCTCTCTCAAAAATAAGTAAAACATTAAAAAAACAAGGAAAAAAAACTGGGGACTCCCTTGCCATAAAGACATTCTTTTCCTCTTGTTCTTTCTCTTGCTTCTAATTCGTTAATCCCAGCTTGGCTTGGCTTAGCTTTATTCTCCCCAAATGGAGGTGAGTGCAGACATTAGAGGCTAAGATTAGAGATAAGAAGAAACAGAAAGAAAACCCAGGACAGTGGTAAATCCAGATCACCAATCTATAAGGTCAGTATCTATATTTTTGCCCAGCTATGGTAACCAACTGAGCCTGCTCATTTGCTTAAGCCAACTAAGTTAGTCTTTGTCATTTATAATTAAGAGAGTCCTGACTAATGTAAGCAAATGTTTTTTTTCACAGGACTGGCTAATTATTTAGGAGCAATTCAGTAAAACACAGTGACTTAAAAGTGGGATTGAGTCCTCCACAATGAAATGTGTTTACAGAAACATAGACACATGGGTCCTATTTTAGACCTCCCCCAAATTTGGATGATTCCATATGCACACTTTTAAGGTAGACACACTCTTTCATCTTTAAAAAAAACTTCTTATTTAAGAAGATTTCAAATTTCAACCCCATCTCCACTCTCTTAATCTACCACACTTCCCACATTCTCAGATTTATATACTCATAATATGCCTTACAGATATTCCTTATCTCTTTCCTCATTATCACTCCTTGTTTTGTATAAATTGCTGTTATGTTGAGCTTTCTTTCTCCCTTTTATTAAGGCAGTTATCCATTTTCCAGTTTTATCTGAATTATCATAGGAAAATTTATTTTCCCATAAAAATAATTGGCTTTCTTAACTACAGTTTTATTCAGTAGTGCCTAAATTTATAGTAGTTCTCCATAAGGTTTTTACTATGGGGAATTTAACTTCTTTTTATTTAAAATCTTTTTGGAGCAGTCCAATTTTCTTTACCTTTGGCATTTTAAAATTCATAGTAAATGACCAGTAATCCATCTGTTGCTAGATGCTTTGGAAGCCTCCCATTAGCTGTGATGTGATGCAATGCTATGCTAAATTAAAATTTATATATTCTTTGATTTTCTTTTTAATGGCTATTAGAAAACTTTTATCTTTGAGTAATGGATTATTGAATATCCAACATGACATCTTTTTTATTTTTCTCTGTTCATATTATCTGTATTAATCCACTTCTACATGATCAGATGAAAGGAAATTCTGCATCTGAATTTCTAATGGGCTTTGAAATACATTGTTTTTTTGCATGCTCAAATACATATTCAGCATAAAGAAAGACCTATGATTCAAAAAAAAAATGTTACCTGTATTCCCATGTTTCAAAATTTTACTGGAATCTATGGGCAATGTCTAAGTAATCTGTTTTATGATGACCTGGTTGACAACATAGAGATAGTCAGAATTTATGTTTTTTTTCCTTCAAAACACCAATTCTGAATAATGGCAAATTAAATTGATTTTCTTACTCAAAATCCACATTACCTTCCATGTTTATTTTCTTTTTAAAAACTAATTTCAACTATAATAAATCCACATATAATAGGATTGTCTTAAAGAGAAAATTAAATCAGAAGGTAAAAGGAAATCTGTCCTTCTAGAATCAGAGCATGTATATTCCATAATACATTTCCTTCTAGATCAGTGGTCTGTGAAGCCTTGTTCCCATATTCAGGGTGGTCTCCTGAGTGTCCTATGAACTAATGCCATGTGGTGGTAATATTTATACTTTGACAACATCTGTATTTGGTGTCTGGCATAAATTAGTAATGCATTTCTTGCTCTCATCAAAAGTAACTTCACATTTCTTATTAATCTCAGTGACATTTATCTGACAGTGGAAACTGGGAGAAGTTAGTAAGTAAAATAGTTGGTTTCATGGATTTTTAAAAAATATTTTTATTGTGGTAAAATACACACGACATAATGCCATTTTAACCATTTTTACATTAATTAGGTGGCATGAATTACATTCACTCTGTTGTACCACCATTACCACTGTCTGCTCCCCAAATTATTTCATCATCCCAAATAGAAATTCTGTACCCATTAAGGAATAACCTCACAGTGCCTCCTCTCTTCAGCCCCTGGTAACCTCTAATCGACTTTCTGTCTCTATGAACTTGCCTATTTTGAATATTTTGTGTAAGTGGAATCTTACAATATTTTCCTTTTCGTGTCTGGATTATTTTCCTGAGCATAGTGTTTCTTCCCTACTTCCTTAGCATAATTTTTCTTTGTTTTTTCTCCCTTAGCATAATGTTTTCAAGTTTCATCCATGTTGTAGCATGTAACAGAATTTCATTCATTCTTATGACTGAATAATATTCCATTGTATGGATACTGCATTTTGCTTATCCATTAATCTGTCAGTGGACACTTGGATTGTCTCTACCTTTTGGCTATTGAGAATAGTGCTGCAATGAACATTGGCATACAGGTATCTTCTTGAATCCCTGTTTTCAGTTCTTTTGGGGCATATACTGAGGAATGAAGTTGTTAGTTCATGTGGTAATTCTATGTGTAGCGTTTTGAGGAACCATTGAACTGTTTTCCAAAGTGACTGTATCGTTTTACATTCCCACCAGCAATTTACAAGGGCCTGATTTCTCTACATCCTTGCCAACACTTATTTTCTGTTGTTTGTTTGTTCTTTTATTCATTAATTAATTTATAGCCATCCTATTAAGTTTGAAGTGGTATCTCATTGTGGTCTTGATTTACATTTCCCTAATGACTAATGATGATGGACATTTTTTAATGTGCTTGTTGGCCATTTGTATATTGTCTTTGGAGAAATGTTCATTCAAGTCCTTTGCCCATTTTTAAATTGGTTTGTCTTTTTGTTGTTGAGCTGTAGGAGTTCTGTATATATTCTGGATATTAAAACTCTACCCAATATGCTATTTCCAAATATTTTCTCTCATTCCGTAGTTTGTCTTTTCATTCTCTTGATAGTGTCCTTTGATGCACAAAAGTTTTTAATTTTAATGAAGTCCTGTTTATCTCTTTTTTGTTATTGTTGCTGCCTGTGCTTTCGGTGTCATATACAAGAAACCATCCCCAAATCTAAACATGAAGATATGACCCTATGTCTTCTTCTAAGCATTTTGTACTTTTGGCTCTTAGATTTAGGCCTTTGAACCATTTTGAATTAACTTTTGTGTATGGTATAAGGACTTTGTGGATTTTTTTTAACTAATAAAGAGTAGATTTTAAAATGTTTTTGGTAAAGAGAACCCTTGTACACTGCTGGTGGGAATGTAAATTGGTACAGCCCTTAGAGAAAATAGTATTGTGGTTCCTGAAAAAATTAAAAATAGAACAACCACATGATACAACAATCCCTCTTCTGGCTATTTATCTAAAGGAAATGAAATCAGGATTTCAAAGAGGTATCTGCGCTCCCATATCCATCGCAACATTATTAACAGTATCCAAGACATAGAAACAACGTAAGTGTCCATTGATAGATAAATGGATGAAGAAACACACATACACATACACATACACGCACACACACCCTGACATATTATTCAGCCACAAAAGAGAAGGAAATATTGCCTTTTGCAACTACATGGATGGACCTTGGGGTCATTATGCTAAGTGAAATAAGACAAATACTACATGTGGAATCTAAAAAAGCTGAATTCATAGAAACAGAGAGCAGAATGGTGGTTGCCAGGGGTTGGGGGTGGAGGGAAAGAGGAGATATTGGTCACAGGGTACAAAGTTCCAATTAGAAGGTAAATAAGTTCTGGAGATCTAATGTACCAGCATGATGACTGTAGTTAACAATGAATAGTTACAGTTAACTGTATTGTATACTTAAAAGTTGTTAAGAGTAAATCTTAAATGTTCTCATGATACAAACAACAAATGATAACTATGTGAGGTGATGAGGTGTTAACTAACTTTATTGTGGTAATTATTTCATAATACATCTGAACCTAGAACAACACAGGAGTTGGGGCACTGACCTCCTCTGCAGTTGAAAATCTGTATATAACTTTTGATTCCCCCAAAACTACCATACTAATAACCTCCCACTGACCAGAAGCCTTACCAATAACATAAGCAGTTGATTAACACATAGTTTATATGTTATATACTGAATTCCTGTGATAAAGTAAGCTAGAGAAAAGAAAATGTTATTAAGAAAATCATAAGGAAGAGAAATAAATTTACCAGTACTGTACCATATCAAAAAAATCCACATATAAAGGTACTCACATAGTTCAAACATGTTCAAATGTGTGTTGATACAATGTATATACATGTATCAAATCTTTACATGTACGTTAAACTCATATAATGTTATATACCACTTATATTTCAATAAAGCTGGAAAAAATGTTTTTGAGAATCGTTACTATAACAGATAAATATCCCCAAAGTATATAACTTAAAAAATATATCAAATTGATTTATGGATTCCATCTACAAAACACAACTTTTTTTTCTCCATTAAAAAAAAATCCAAAAAGGAAATGTAGAATTTAATTTAAAGAAAAAAAAATCAGGGGCACCTGGGTTGCTCAGGTGCTCAACCAGATGTTGGTTAAGCATCTGACTTTGACTCAGGTCATGATCTCATGGTTTATGAGTTTGAGCCCCATGTCAGGCTCTCTGCTGTCAGCACAGAGCCCACTTTGGATCCTCTGTCTCCCTGTCTCTCTGCCTCTCTCTTGTCTCAAAAATAAATAAACTTAAAAAAAAAATCTTGAATATATATTATATTCACTGACTATCTTCAAAGGCAAATAAGAAAACTCTCCAAACTATTTCTTTAGCAGCTATCATCAGGAGATACTTTTAAGCAAAAACCACTCACCTTATGTTATAGTCATATATTGCATGAACTATAACCAGTGTGAATCTTTAAAGTGAGAATTCCAGCTTATGAATGAAGAATTTAAATATAAGCTATTATTTAGGATGATAAGTGCAAAGGAAAAGGACTGGTCTTATACAGCTATACATGTTGTTTAGCTGAGATTCTTTGAGGAGATTCTTACCATCCCCTAAATATCATGTGTTACCTTGTAAGGAAACCAGACGTTAGATACCTTTTCTTTAAAATATTGACAACCCGTGGTGGAAATAAATTTTAAAAATACATTATCATAGAATTATTGAAACAAATCAAGTCATTTTTAGAGAGTTGCTCCAAGAAACCTTATGTCTATCTTTTAGAAAACCATTGATATATGTAGAAATTATCAATGTTCATATGGGGTGGCAAAACTAGATCTTATACCCCAAATGTTTAGCCACTCTAACTTATTTAACATTCTTCTCAGTAAAAGCACTGTCATCATCATCCTGTTTTTGCATATGTGCCTCACATTGTCTCAGTAGCAAAGTTGAGGCAGGATCAGAGTACATCCAAGAAAGGTTACAAAAGCAGTTCTTGATTTTGGCTGCACATTAGAATCACCTGCAGTGTTAAACACATACACATATGCGTGTGTGTGTGTATATATATATATATATATGCGCACACACATATATATAATCATATTTGTGAATATATTCATTAAATATATATCTTATATATGCTGATCATATATATATATATAGGTTATATATATGCACACAGTGATTATATATATACAACACAATGCATATTCAGAAATCATATATATATATATATACACCAATTTTATATTTACACATGTATGTGCATTTGTACACGCACACACGAACACACACAAACATTAGGTAGGGATAGGTACCAAATATATCATGCTTGGGCCCCACCCTCAGAGATTCTAATTAAATTCATTCAAGAGCAGCTTAGAGGGGAGGTAGTTTTGAAAGCTTGCCAGGAAATTCTAACATGCAGCCAAGGTGAGAACCATTGTGCCAGATAAAAGGTAACAAAGGGAATCAAATAGTAATAAATAGTAAGAGTACTATGAAGCCACATATCTGGTGTCTGAAACATGGCCTGCTCTTCAGACCTTCCAGACTACTCTCTTTCTCAAGGTGTCAATAATCATTCTAACATATACTAGGAAGAAGCCCAGGCCTAGAAACCTTCCCTTTTTAAGAGCTGGAGCTAGATTCACCTTCACACTTCCACTTTCTTGTCTGAGGACCTGCCTTGTCTCTAATGTCTGCCACTGGAATGTTTAACCTCTTTAGAGGAGAATAATCCAACCATTACCCATCACAGAAAAATCATTATCTGTAGCCTTGTATCTTACCTGTCCTATTTCTGCTTAGCAGCAGGTACTAAAGGCCTTCAATCTGCAGACTCAAGTCAACCCTACTCCTGAACTGAACCTAACCAAGCTTGGTGATGTATTGGGAAGTCCATGCTCACCAATGGACAGGGCTTAGAGTGAATCTTAACAACATCGGTTAACTACTATTCTTTTTTTTTTTTTTTTCAACGTTTTTTTATTTATTTTTGGGACAGAGAGAGACAGAGCATGAACGGGGGAGGGGCAGAGAGAGAGGGAGACACAGAATCGGAAACAGGCTCCAGGCTCCGAGCCATCAGCCCAGAACCTGACGCGGGGCTCGAACTCACGGACCGCGAGATCGTGACCTGGCTGAAGTCGGACGCTTAACCGACTGCGCCACCCAGGCGCCCCAACTACTATTCTTAACCTACCAATCTGGATGCCCTGAATACAGCATCAGCCCACGTGTAGCTTTTTGTATACTAGGATTAATCTGGTGGACTTCCCCTTTAAAGCACCAGTCCTGGAGCCTGGAGCTGGTTAGTTCCCATGGCCCTGGTAGAATATATTCATGACTGGATGACCTCCCCCAATTCATGTCACTGTGTGCCCAAGGTAGAGATCCCAGAATACCACCTTGCTGAACTGCCTGGACGATTTTAGCTCTCCACCCATTAATCCAAGTTACTTCGTGAGACATCTTAGTAAGGTGTTTGACTTTCTGCCCCATTAACACACAGTAAACAAAACAAAACAAAAAACCCAGGATCCGGAATATACGTGAGTCTCTCTGCACATGCTAGGGAAGAACAGCTTCTGGAACAAACTGGATTCCTCTGACTTGGCAGATGGAGGCTTCAGGGTCCTGAAGAAAGGGTGGTAGAATGGTAGTGCACACTAAGTTGGTGAATGGTGGGTGAACTATGCATGTCACACCTGTAACTGTTTGGGAGACACATAAATTATCACTGGTATTGATAGTAGGGGTCTGGATGTTGAACAGGACGTTGAATATCCAGGGAGGGTGAAGGACAGTAAGCGCTTCCTGAAAGGGAAGTGCAAGTCAGCATTGAACCTGGCCATCTTCTGTGTCCAGTTGGCGGCAAGGAACTCGTGCTGGGAAGGTGGGGGTGGGTTGCAGAGGGAAGTCTTGGGAGTTATGTCTGCAGTGAGAGATAAACCTGAGTGGGAAGAAGGAGTTGATTACATTTTCTTTGCTTTTGGCGAGACTTTTGTGAAGCCTTGGTCAAGGTCTCCTGCAACTGTTTTTGTCTTCATGAGTCATAGGAGAAAGGTTGAGTAGATAGCATATATATGTCATTACATAAGGACTACATTAACAGATGCAGAGTAAGTGGGCACGCACTTCCCAATCATCTCTGTGACTTTCCACAGGTGAGTTCACTTAGACTCTTAGTTCTTTCTTTTGTAATGAAGAGCATTCTTTTTTTTAATGTTTATTTATTTATTTTGAGAGGGGGAGAGAGAGAGAGAGTGAGTAGGGGAGGGGCAGAGAGACAGGGAGACAGAAATTCCCAAACAGGCTCCACACTGTCAATGCAGAGCCCAATGTGGAGCTGAAACTCACAAACCGTGAGATCATGACCTGAGCCAAAATCAAGAGTTTCCCCAGGCACCCCATGAAGAGCATTCTTTAAAAAGACAGAGAAAACCCCACACTTTAAGGCTGAGCATTGTCATCACATAAAAGGCCTTAAGGTGCATGTTCTGTCAGGATCAATGGGAAAAACAGAGCTGCTGTGCGTGACTTACTAAGGCGGTTACACTTACCCCTGTGGGAGCTGGTAGGGCAGTCGAGGGTGTTGGACCTGAGGTTGTTATAGGTCAACCAGACCATCAAGAAGGACAGGTGGAAGTGGACAAGAGCAAAGACAATCTGAAATCTATGAGGATGGATGCAAATCTATTTCCACCTCTAACTCCAACCTTGGCACTATGGGTGTCCTGTGGGGGAAGCTGGTGCCTTTTGCCTCAGACAGAGGTGTGCTCTTCTGAGAGAGAGCACTCAGAGAAGCTGAAGGAAGATATTTGGTGGGAGCTGGAGGAGCTTCCAGTTGGTGCTACCCTGTGTAGATCAGTGACAGTGTGCATGAACTGCCACGAGCTCCAGCACCTTGCACTGACCTCCAGTGGGTAAAAATGTATAGCTGCTGCTTCACTTCTTTCAAATTTCATGCAAAAGATCTCTCGTGGCAAATGCTAGCCTGGAATTTTAGAGAAAAGAGAATGTTGGGAAATTTAGTTCCAGCTTTGCTGAGTCAACAAAGTCAACAAGTTATCACAATGCACTTTCCTAGAGAGCTCAGTGTATTTGTTGTCGCTAACACTTTCTCTCCCTCACCAGTTGTATTGGGTTACCCATCAGTTCTGTTAATTCTTCCTTTTTGGTTGCTCCTATTCTCACATTTCTATCGTGATTGTAGGTCATGTTGGGGCTCTTTTCCTGACGTAGTTCTCTTTTCTCTTTAATTCATTCCAATGACTGTCCCTTGTCATATTCCTCATTGCCGGAATCCCTACTTTGTTAACCTGTTTTGCCACTCAGACCCCAAAATGGGGACCATGATTTTACTAGACTTCTGAGGGACTTGTATGTTGTCTCCAAAGCTCAGGCCACAACTCTTATCTATATGTCTTCTTCCTGAGAGAAGAGTATACATCCCTGTATTGCTGAACTCAGGCATGGCTTTGTGACTTGCTTTGACCAATAAAATGGTGGAAGGAGGGTAGCTGTCGAGCTTGGTAGCTTGCACCAGTTACCAATCCCAGGGGAGTAGAACACCATACATCGGTTATCAATCCCCAAAGAGGACTCTAAAGACTTCTGCCTACTGCATCTTGGTCTCAGAACTGCCAAGGAAAACATAACAACATCAAGCGCTGGATGGAATGATGCTCTACTTACATAGAGAAGAGAAAAGCAAGATCATTTTGTTCTTAAATTTTTTTTTCAACATTTTTTATTTATTTTTGGGACAGAGAGAGACAGAGCATGAACGGGGGAGGGGCAGAGAGAGAGGGAGACACAGAATCGGAAACAGGCTCCAGGCTCCGAGCCATCAGCCCAGAGCCTGACACGGAGCTCGAACTCACGGACCGCGAGATCGTGACCTGGCTGAAGTCGGACGCTTAACCGACTGCGCCACCCAGGCGCCCCAAGATCATTTTGAATAGTGGCTACTTGTCCCCCCATGGCCAGTGAGTTTCTCCTGAGGCCAAGCAGGGAAATTCACCGAGGCACAGCCCTCTTGTGCTGTAGTGGAAGGACCCCTACTGCCCTCCCCATGGAGGACAGAGATTGTGGTGAAGTTGGTGCCACTTGAAGTACACACTTTAAGTGGAACAAAGGAACAGTATTGAGCCTGAAACAAGGGAAGATATTCCCATTCAAGGCGATAAACCCAGCATAGGTTTTGTGGGCTCATTATCTCTTGGTAAGGAAGTGTTACAGGCCAAGTGGGAGCCTTCTGACTGGGGGTCAGAAGACTGCAAACACAAGACTTCCCCAATAGCACTGATGTTTGATGTGGGCATTTGTGAACAGCAAGAGCTTCACATGTTCTCTGTTATCTGCCACACCACCAGCAATTTTCTGAATAGAGGCTGCTCCCTCAGTATTGGGTCACAGAGTGAAGACAGCATGCAGCAGAGCACAGCTGACCCCCAATGGAGGCGAAACATGAACAAGATATAAAGTTGTCAGTTAATCTATGGAGATGGGGAGTGGGCAAATTCAAGAGCTATGCCTGCAATGGATGGAACTTGGTGATGGATTGGCTGTGAGATAGAGAGAGGTGTCATGGATGACTTCCATGGATTGCATAAGTGGATAGATGCCAGAGCAATTCACCGTGGTCACAAGTGTTGCAGAGGATGCAGGGGTTTGATAATTGGTAGTATTGATGTCTGCTGAAAGTCATTGAATTGTAAAAGCAGGTGAGCCAGGAGCTCTGAGTAAACATTTGCATGAGCTACACTGAGACTTGAGAGCCTGGAAACTCCAAAAACCCAGTGGCAGTGGGCCAATTGCAGGAAATTGGTAAGGCAGGCAGGGGAAGCTCAAGTGCTAAATTCTGGGTTGGTATGGTGTAAGGCAATTGTGTTGGTCCAATAGGCCATTAGGATATAACACAGGGTATCTTTCCTGTGGCCACTTGAGCCCGGAAATACCCACTTGGGTTAAAGCAAAACTGTCCCAGGCTGCAGCTAGGGACACATCAGATGAAAAGAGCTGTGAGGCTAAGATTCAGAGACAACATACAATTCTTGGGTAGTTTGGTAAAATCATGGTCCCCTGTCTTTGTGGTTCTGAGTGGCAAAGCAGGATAACAAAGCAGTGATCTAGGCAAAGAGTAACAAGACACCACTCCTATCTCTTCCATACGAAGCTTGAGCAATGTTTTTAGAATGTAATGGATCATATCACTCACCTGCTTGAAGAGATCAATAGATCTCTTTAAGCTTAAAGACAACCTCCAAACCTGGCCTGCAAGGTCTTTTGTAGTCTGACCTTTGCCTTCCTCTCCAGTCTCAACCTGTACCATGTTCCCCTTGTGCTTTGAACTGTAGCCACAGTGAGGTTTGTTTATTCCTTCAAATTTACCATATTCCCATAGGGCCTTTGCATATGGTGTTTTTCTGTTTCTGCTTCATCTGGTCAGCTCCTACTCAACCTTTAGCTTTGACCTCAATTTTTATTTTCCTTAGGGTATCTTCTCATTGTTCTGATTGGGTTAAGTTCCTTTATTACGTATTCCCATGGCCCTTATCAAAGTTAACTTTTAATTTATTTGTAGTTATTTAACTAATATCTGTCTCTCCACAATACTGTATGCTCTAAGGCAAGAGTCAACACATTTTTTTTTCCTGTAAAGAGCCAAATAATAAATAATTTGGACTTTGTGGACCATAAGTTTCTGTTACAACTACCCAACCCTTCTATTGTAGTGCAAGAGCCACAGACAAAATGGAAGCAAATATAAGTGACTGTGTTTCAATAAAACTTTATTTACAAAAATAGGTGGTGGACTTTATTTTGTCCACAGCTCTGAGACTTGCCGACATCTAATCTAGGACTTTAGACATGGTCTGTTTTGCTTACTGTTTTACCCTAGGTCCTTAGCACATTGCTTTGTACACAGCAAGTACCAATAAATTGTTGCTAAATGAATGAATGAATTCTGTCCATTGCTGTACAGACTTTGGCCATTCTGTCTCCCCCATATTTATTCAAGCCATATTTATATCCTATCAGGAATACCTTCTCCCAAATCCAAATTGGGTTTTTGCTTCTCAAGATGCTTCTTTTTAACCACTTTTTTCATAAAGCTATCCATGATTAGTTTCCAGTGCTGGGGTTCTGAACTCTAATAGAAGTAATTTTTTTTTTCAACGTTTTTTTAATTTATTTTTGGGACAGAGAGAGACATAGCATGAACAGGGGAGGGGCAGAGAGAGAGGGAGACACAGAATCGGAAACAGGCTCCAGGCTCTGAGCCGTCAGCCCAGAGCCTGACGCGGGGCTCGAACTCACGGACCGCGAGATCGTGACCTGGCTGAAGTCAGACGCTTAACCGACTGCGCCAACCAGGCGCCCCTAGAAGTAATTTTTTATACAAGTAACTTGACTAAACACACTTAAAGTAGGACTCTACAGTTTAACAAGCTGTTTCCCAAGTTTGGCACTTTGGGCCAAAGTCTCTTGAGTCCTGCTTGTGTCTGAGAAGTGAGAGAGGGGAAAACCAGTGGGAACCAAATACAAACAATAAGTTGACAAATTATCCTACTGCATATGTGTCAACAAGAATGCCTTATCCTGGTACTTGTGCTGGGGTAGGATGTGAGCCCACAATGCAGAAGTTGAAGACGGCATCGCTGAGGAGACAACATCTAAGGTAATTACTTAAAAAAAAATCCACATGTTACTTACATTTGGGCTAGGATAATACCAAGACCTTACTTTAGTTTCCTCTGTCCCCCAAATTTCATTATGAAAAATTTTAAACATAAAGGAGGTTTGAAAAAAACAACTCAAGGAACATCTGAATACCTACCATGTAGATAAAACAATTGTTAACATGTTGCTATACTGGCTTTATCTTCTCTTGACATATTTCTGATCCATTTGGAAGTAAGTTATAGACATCAAGCATTCCATCTTAAATAATTCATGTGCATCTTTTAAAAGTAGAGGCATTCTACTACATAACCATTATACCATTAGCAATACTTCCTACTATGATCTAATATCCAGGCCATATTCAAATTCTCCACTTATCCCTCAAACTGTCTTTTATAGCTGTATTTTTAAAAAATATGATCCAACCCATTTGGCTATTAAGCTAGTCTGATCCCTTCAAGCAAAATAGGAATTCTTGAATATAAAATACATAAAAAGTCCCAAATAGGGAAAGCAGGTGCAAAAACACAGGGCATGTTTTGGGAGAAGAGCAGAGCAATATTCTATGATCCAACAACACACAGAATTGGTGGGAAATGACTTTGGAGGAGTATAAAGAACCAGATCATGATTGATCTTCAATATTACTCAAAGGAGCTTTGAATTCATTCTTCTGTTGAGGTGGGTTTTACCACCCTATAAAATTTGACAATGTCAGGACTGAATACTCAACTGTAGGAGCAATCTCACCAACATGAGATTCATTACCACTAGTCTCCTTTTCACCCAGCTTATTTCACTACAGCATTTTAGATTGTTGTATTTTTAAAGTAGCCCTCTTTAACTATTGGCTTCTAACTGACCAAGTCCACGTCTTTTTCACAAGATAGGGGGTAGCTTATTGTCAAAGGGACAGCTGAGCATATTCTTCCACCAAGGGACTGATTTGCCTCCTCAAAGAGCACCCTGAGAGTTCTAGGCAGCTGAAGGCCACAGGGGAACTTGACGCCTTTCTATGCCTTCTGGAAGCCTGTTGCAGGTGTCTCCATCACGGCCTCTCTACAGCTGGAATCTATGCTGTGCTGGTCATTTATATGGATGAATATTTGCCTTTTCTGATGTGAAAGTGGAAGTTCTTTGAACCAGCTACAATTAGATTACCATTGATGTGAAAACCACATATAATTCAGCATCTTTTCCTTTTATTTATAGTTGAGGACTTAAAGGCCAAGAGAAGTTAAATTACTTCTCTAAGGTCACAGTACAAGACAATGCTTATAACTACCGTCAGTGGGTGCACAGCTATGTGTCAGTCACTGAGCTCTGTGTTTTACATACAGTATCTCTCTGATAGGGTTACCTGATGAACTTTCCTGGTGTCAAATGTGCAGGGAACTGGTGGTTGCTTTATGTCGCTATATCTGCTTTGACATTCCTCATGGTCCCCTGATCCTTGAATAGCTGTGATGATGTCCACTCACTACTATTTCAGTCATTTCCTTCCCATGACTTCCAGGGGTGCCTGGATGGCTCAGTCAGTGGAGCATGCAGATCTTGATCTTGGGGTTATGAGTTTGAGCCCCACATTGGGTGTAGAGATTAATAAAAAATCTTGGAGCAACTGGGCTCAGTTGGTTAAGTGTCCGACTCTTGGTTTTGGCTCAGGTCATGATCTTATGGTTCATGGGACTGAGACATGTGTTGGGATTCTCTCTTTCCCTCTCTCTCTTCCCCTCCCCTGCTCGCACACTCATGTGCACACACTCGTGCATTCTCTCTCTCTCAAAATAAATAAACATGAAAAAAAAACCTTAATGTGGTATATCTGTATATCTATATCTATCTATATAATGGAATATTGCTCAGCCATCAAAAGAATGAAATCTTACCATTTGCAATGACGTGGATGGAGCTAGAGTACATTTTACTAAGCAGAATAAGTCAGTCAGAGAAAGACAAATAGCATATGATTTCACTCATGTGTGGAATTTAAGAAACAAAATAGATGAACATATGGGAGGGGGGAAAAGGGGAAAGGGAAAGAAACCACAAGAGACCACTAACGATAGAGAGCAAACTGAGGGTTGACAGGGGGAGGTGAGTGGAAGATGGGCTAGATGGATTATGGGTAGTAGGAGGGCACTTGTTATGATGAGTACTGGGTGTTGTATGTAAGTGATGAACACTAAATCCTACTCCTGAAACCAATATTGCCCTGCATGTTAATTAACTAGAATTTAAATAAAAATTTGAAGAAAAAAAATCGTGTCACAACACACACACACACACACACACACACACACACACAAAGTATAACTTCTTTTTTTAAAGTTTATTCATTTCGAGAGAGACAGAGAGAGTGAGTGGGGGAGGGGAAGAGAGAGAGAATCCCAAGCAGGCTCTGCACTGTCAGCATGGAGCCCAATGCAGGGCTTGAACCCACAAAATGAGAGACCATGATCCCAGCTGAAACCAAGAGTTGGACACTCAACTGATTGAGCCACTCAGGCGCCCCCACAGAGTATAACTTCTAATTATAGTTCCTTCTGGTAAAAGCTTAGACTCTTGTATTTTCTTTTTCTTCCTCTCTTCTCCCAAGAATGGCTTCTGGATGTTTGGATCAGGGCAAAAACAAAGGATCCTTGAGTCCACACTGTCTTATGTTGGGCTTCTCAGAAGCAGACTTTGAGATGAGGATTCTCCCAAGTAGTCTCTGGAGGGAGTAATCAGGGGGCCTCTAAGGTGCTGGTGATAGAAAAGTCCTTTATATAATCTAGGTAGTCATTCACTGCTGTGTTCATCATTAGAAAATTTATCAAGATGTACACCTCTTTGTATACTTTCATGTATGGATGCTATATTTAAAAAATTTTATCTATATATTTTTTCTGGATATGGATATAGAAACAAGCAACTTATGGATATAGGATATATGGATATAGTATATGGATATAGGAGCATCCAATTTTTTTTAACATTTTGTGCTACAACAGTATCTTTAAAATAATAACTTTGTTGGCATATAATTCAAAAAAACATAAAATTTACTTTTAACATGTACAATTCAGTGGTCTTTAGTATTCAGTGTTGTTTAACCGTTATCATTATTTAATCTCATAACATTTTCATCACCCCCAAAAGAAACCCTATACCTATTAGCAGTCACTCCCCATTCTCTCCTTCCCCCAGTCCTGGCAACCACTCATCTACTTTATGTCTCTATGGATTTGCCCCATTTGATCATCATACAACATGCAGTCATTTGTGACAGATATCTTTCACTTATGGGAATTGTTTTCAAGGTTCATCCATATTACAGCATGTATTAGTAGGTCATTCTTTTTCATTGCTAAATGATATTTTATTATATACATATAATACATTTCATTTATCCATTCATCAGTTGATGAACATTTGGGTTGTTTCTGGTTTCTGGCTATTATGAATAATGCTGCTATGAACATTCATGTACAGGTTTTTATTTATTTTTTTATTTTATTTAAAAAAATTTTTTTTAACATTTATTTATTTTTGAGACAGAGAGAGACAGAGCATGGACAGGGGAGGGACAGAGAGAGAGGGAGACACAGAATCTGAAGCAGGCTCCAGGCTCTGAGTCATCAGCCCAGAGCCCGACGCGGGGCTCGAACTCACGGACGGTGAGATCATGACCTGAGCTGAAGTCGGACGCTTAACCAACCAAGCCACCCAGGCGCCCCTCATGTACAGGTTTTTATGTGGACATTTATTTCTATTTAACCAAGTAGAAATTTAAACACATGATAAGACAGTCTTCCATTTTATCTTTCAGATCAAAGAGGAAAATCAAGCCAGTCATTACAAAATATTTAGAAATACATGACTATTACATTAACATTATATCGAAATTCACAACGTTACATCAAAACTGCACTGAGAGGAAAATTCATAGACTTAAATGTTATACTGAAAAGGACAAAAATAAATTAATTAAGCATTTATCTCAGGAAACTAAAAAAGCAAGAGAGCAACTATAATAAACAGGAGAAACCATTAAAAGAGGAGAAGGAGGAGCCCACCAAATAAGGGTGCAATTTCAGGCAAAAGCAGGTGGATGGTAACTTCAACCTGATCCTGCAGGGGAACTCTGTAGTCTTAAATTACTTCTCACAGCAGTTCCATTTTAAGGACCTGAAGTGAAAGATTGGACTTTCCTATTCCCTTCACATAACCCTCTCCCTCATCAATCATTGCCTAAGGTCTACTCCCATGACACTTCTAGCTCTAGGGGACAGGTGTATAAAGCTGCTTTGGTAGCCTAATTGTGTACCTCCAAAGAAGAGTCTCAGGTATAGGCATTGGAAGCAAAAGCACATGTGTGTGTGTTGGGGGGCGGGGGGTGGTGTTGGTGCACACAGAACCTGTAAAGGGATCCAAGAGGGTCTGGTTACAGCACTGACAGTATCCACCTCATCGTGTCTTCTGGCTCATCTGATCTCTGTAGAATTGTCATTTGTCTACATGGTAGGCCAAGAGAAGAGACTAAATCACACAAACTGATAAAAGGGTAGCTTGTGTAACTGAAAGTCTAGGAAATACTTAGGACCTGGAAATCTCCCACATGTGACCATCCACTGTATAACCTGTGCACCTACAAGCATACTTATTTATTTGGCCTTGCCATGGTTCAAATTGGCACACCCTCCCCTGGTCATGGTTTAGGCACTTTACCACATGGTCTCTGCCATGTGGTGACCTTGTCCTTTGCCATGGTCATTTCCAGAAAGCCCTTTGACTCTCATCTCAGTTTCTTTTCCGTCTCCTCTTGGGGGCATGGAAGAACTTTCAAGTTCTATCCATACCTTAGTTAGACTCAGAAAAAATTAACCCTGGCTCTCACTCCGCCTAATCTTGTTCTTGTTTGACTTTAATGGGGCTTTATCTGAAGCCGGAGTCAGGGAACCCTGTGAGGCAGTGTTTTCCCATGCCTTAAAATTGCATTTGGAAAAATCCCCTCTGGTCTTCATTTCCTTCCACTCTCAAACACGCCATTTCCAGAAGAGATCATCTTCTTCCTCTTGTGTTTCTCCCTTTGTATGAGAAGCAGCAAGTATTGGGCTTTTCATTTCCCATATATAATATCCTCATTACCTAGGGCATCCTCTTTTCCCATGGCCTTGGCCAAATGTGGAAGGATACTTGTCTTCACTATGGAAAACACTCTGAGACTTTATACAGAGTCAGCTTCTCTCTTGATAAGTTAAAAGGGGAGAGATAAGGGAACTTAGAAATTCCTATTCTGTTGACAAGGCCTAACTTTTAAGTCTAGCTGCATATTTAAAATTCTATTATCCAAGTTACTTATAGCTGAAAGCTATAGCTTTCTTTTTCTTTGCATTCCTGTTTAACAATCCTAATCCCCTCCAACGCAGATAGATGCCCCAGGCTGCCTCAAGAGCTGTCTTAAGCAGAAACTGTAGAGAAAAACACGTTTATGTTGTTATTAGAGCAGTACAGTTCTGACCCAATATTCTGACTTACAACTTAAAGGTTGGTAACCCGTTTTAGGTTCCATCTAAACAGACACCAACTCAAATAGTCCTCTATTGATTTTTCCTGTGGCCTCAGACTCCAATATGGCTTTGCATGGTACTGCTACCAACCCAGTCTTTCTTTAATATTTCAGCATTTTGTTCATTATAGATATTTTTGCATTGATTTTGACTTTTAAAAATTATACATGAAACTATTAAATATCTTGATTGCTGAGTTTTTAGTACTTTGCACCTGGTCCCAGCTCTCTTGTTCTCAGATCCAACTCCACAAAACCTTATCTCTTGTCACTAAATACATTCAATATATTTTTTAAAATTTATATCTCACCTTTCTTTACCATTCTCATGACCTCACCATTAGAATAATCTATGTACAGGTCTTAGTATCCACTCTCTTTCCTTCAATTGTAAGCCACTTGAGGTTGGACTCTCCTGTGATTCACCTTTGCCTCCTTTTAACATCTACTAGAGTAACTTGTACAATAAAGGTTTAAGGAGTAAAGCACATTCTGTTTCATAAGGAAGGAAAATGTAAAATATGCTTTAGAAAAATTTATATCAGAGGGGCACCTGGGTGGCTCAGTTGGTTGAGCGACCAGCTTTGGCTCAGGTCATGATCTCGTGGTTTGTGAGTTCAACCCCCACGTCAGGCTCTGTGCTGATAGGTCAGAGCCTGGAACCTGCTTCAGATTGTGTGTCTCCCTTGCTTTACCCCTCCCCCACTCATGCTCTGTCTCTGTCTCCCTTTCTCACAGAACTGAATAAACATTAAAAAAATAAAAAGAAAAAAAGAAAAATATCAGAATGGTTAAAGGTTTTTAATTTTTTTTAACATTTTTTTTTTTTATTTTTGAGAGACAGAGCATGGCTGGGGGAGGGGTAGAGAGATAGAGGGAGACACAGAATCCAAAGTAGGCTCCAGGCTCTGAGCTGTCAGCACAGAGCCCAACGCGGGGCTTGAACTCATGAGCCAGGAGATCATGACCTGAGCTGAAGTCGGATGCTTAGCCAACCTAGCCACACAGGTGCCCCAGAATGGTTACAGGTTTTTAAAAAACAAGGGTACTTGGATAACTTTTAGGCTATCTTGGAAATTTACTTATATTGAACACCTTGTTCTTGTAGAATGCAATATAAGTGAATTATCATTATATTTCACTAAACTTCTGTCCCCTTACCTTGCTATGACTGATGGTATTCAGAAATGTGTAGAGAATACACTGAGGAGAAGAGGGATAAAAACCTGAAATTAAATGTTTGCCCTTGATAATCTACAAAAAAAGATAATCCACATGCAGACACCCAGGAGTTGATGGTACAATTTATCTTTAAGCAATTTGATACAATGTTGCCACAGGACATGACACAGTAATTTATTTCTAAAATGTTAGATTCTGTTAGTATTTTCAGATCAAACTTTGTTTTCTTCTCAACATAATTGATTACTGCTTTCATTGGGATTTATTTTAAAGTAATTCTGAACCGAAAAACTGCAAGGAAAGTAGAAACTGCACATTTCTCTATTAGGGCAGCTGTGTCTAGAACAGCACAGCAGAATTCTTTTTTTTGCTATTTGATTTCTCTATCTCTTTATTGCTCTATTCATTGTAGAAAGAACTGCAGGTCACACATCAGTCTTTTGAATGAAGATTACTTAGACACACAGACTGAAAACATCCCATCATCAGCAGTAGTGATTTCTGATATGAAACACAGAAATTTGAGGGTACTGTGAATGAATTATGCCTTTTTAGGATACTTTACTTCCACTACACAGCCAAGTCCTTTGTATGTTGCCTTTCCCCACATACATCAGTTAGCTATTGCTGTATAACAAACAACTTCAAATTTTAGTAGCTTAAAATGACAATCCTGTGCTATTTCTTATGAGTTTATGGATTGACAGGGAAGTTCTGCTAATCTGGAACAGGCTTGGCTAGTTTTGAGTAACTCACTCATAGGTCTATGGTCAGTTGGTAGCTCAGCTAGGGGCCAGCTGGTCTAGGACTCACCAAGATGGGAGCTTATCTTTGCTCCACAGCTTATGTGATTCTTTAGCAGGCAGTTCTGGGCTTGTTACCATGGCAATGGTGTGGTTTCAAGACAGAACAAATACATGCAATTACTCTTCAAGTTTAGGCTCCATATTCTCATACTGTTACTTTAGCTGCATTCTGTTGGCCAAAGCAAGACACGACAGTCTCAAAATCTCTGGGATGAGCTTCAGTGTCACATTGCATCAGGTACGGGTACAGGGAAGGGAACAATTGAGTTGGGCCATTTTTAGAATCAATCAACCATACAATGTGAGATGTTCTCTTAAGATTCTATATAACTTGCTTCCCCCCAATTTTTAGATACATTTCAGAATAACATAGAGTTATGCAAAAAAAAAAATTCTTACATAATAAATAAAAATTTAAGATTAGATGTGGCTTGCCAAATTCTAAATGGCCCATCAGATTCTTGCCCCTTGGAGTACATTCCCATTATATTGAGTATGAGTAGGATCTGTGGCTATAATGGGATAGTTATTCCCTTGATTATGTTATTTTATATGGCAGAAGTGATAGCATAGCCATTTCCATGGTTATGGGACATTTTCTAAGACTGTCTTTGCAGACTGGGGAAGCTCTCTTTTGGCTTTTAAAGAAATAAGCGGCCATGGTGTAAGAGGGTCTGAGAGGACCATGTGGCAAGGAATTAAGAGGAACCTCCATGGAGCTGAGATGGCCCCTGATTGACAGCCAGCAATACAGTGGCAACCTCAGTCCTGCATCTGCACAAAACTAAATTCTGCCAACAACTATGTGATCTTGAGCTCCGTAAAGGAATACAGTCCAGTCATAACCTATCTTGCAGCTTTGTGAGACCCTGAACAGAACTAGCTAAGCTCTGCCCAACTCTTGACCTACAGAAGTAGAGATGATAAATATATGTTGTTTTAAGCTACTAAATTTGTGGTAATTTGGTATGCAGCAATAGAAAACTAACATATCAGGGAGAAAATCCAAATAAGACTTTAAGATCAAGACATAAATTGAAAGTAAGGACAGTTTTGTAGATACCACAGAAAGGGATTTTGGACGCCTATGGAGTTAAAACACAGATTTAATTTTGAAATTCTTGGTGGTCAAAATCAAAGGAAAAATATGAACTTTTATTTATTTTGGAATTTACTTTTGTGTGTAGCATATGATTTCTCTTGCAGACTTAAAAGACATGAGCATTGAGGGGTACATGACTGGCTCAGTGGGTAGAGCATGTGACTCTTAATCTCAGGGTTGTGAGTTCAAGCTCCACGTTGAGCATGGAGCCTAATTAATGTTTAACAACTGTAGTATCAATTGTTGTCAATCAATATCAATCTGCGGGTAGTGGTTTCAGAAAGTTGCAGCTGATGTGCAGGGCTTAGGGCTTAAAAGTGAGCGAGAGATCAAGACTAAAGGATGATTCAACATATGCAGTGTTCCACACTTGTTGCTGGGTTAGAAAGTCAGATGGGCTTGTTTAAAAGTCCTGGTATTCAAGCACAACTGTGGTGAGATTTTTCCAAGAGAGATATAGCAGTTCCCCAGTGGAAAAGCCTCACACGTGTTCAAGGCAGAGCAGGGGGGAGGGAGGGTACCAGCTTTAACAACTCCTATCTCTTCTGCTAATCTTGACATCCATCAGGCCCAACTGATGAGGAGTCACTGATAGATTTTAAACTGGGCAATGACCTGATAAAAGAGAGAATACCCTGGCTATGGTCTAGAGAATAGATTTGGGCTGGAGAGTGAGGTGGGGCAGAGGAGGCCAGTAGAAGAATCACCTAGTGACCTTGGTTTGAGATGATGGTACTGGCCATGAGGATGGAAGTAGGTGGAGAGACATTTAAGAGGTGTCTGATTAGTAGGAACACAGGGGGTGATCAGAGATGCAGAATGAAAACTGCAAGACAGTAATGTCACAGACATTTAGGAAGAAATAGTTTCAGAAGCGGTCAACCACAGCAGGTGCTGCCAGGAGGTAAATTACAATGACAGTTGAGATGTTTTCATCACATGTGTCAGTTCAGGGACGATTTGAGACCTTTAGTAATGAAGGCAGGGGGTGGTGGGATCCAGAGTCCTGGTGAAAGATTAGCTGCAGATAGAAGGGACAAATTTTCCTGGAAATGAGTGAGAGAAAGAAGCAAGGGAGACTTTTTCTTCTCTCTCTCTCTCTCTTTTTTTTAAGGCAGGGGAGGAGCATGGGAAAGGAATTTAATGACATTCCTCCGAGATTTTCCCCACTTCATCTGTCAAGCAGAAAAAGATGCACTGAGGGTGAGTGAGGACATTCCTTGGGCTGGCCACAGAAATGAGAGGCAAAGATGACCATCACAAGTAGGTCATCTGGTCAATGGTAAGGATCAGCTGTGGCTGCCAAACATGGTGTTTCTGTATCTCCTCACCCACCATTAGTTGAGAGCTGCTTCCAGAGTCATTAACTCTTTAGCACTTCTGACTTGCCCTGTATACTCTGGCTGAGTCTCTCCATAGCCAGGAAAAAGTCTTCAGAGATGGAGGTGCAGGTATTCATTGTAGGCAATCTTTGGGGAGATACAGGTGAATGCTGAGGAGGGTGAGTGGGGCACCAATAGATGTGGAAAATGTCCAAGTCTGGGGACAAAAAAGGAAAGGTTACATGGCAGAAAAGGCGTTTATGTGATAGACTATGGGATCTAACCTGGGTAAAGAAGGGAATAAAATTAGGAAGGGGTTGATAGATTGGGAAGGAACAGGAGAGCTCCTTGGACCTGGATCTCTTAAGGAGGTCAGAGCAGGTCTAAGAGTAGAGAAATAACCAAGAGAGGAAAACTAGTCATTGTGGGGAAAAAAAAAAGTTGTATATTAGAGTTAAACTTTTTACAGTTGGTCCGGATATAGGTGAAGACAAGATCACAGCATGATCACAGGAGTGGAGTTGCTGAAATAGAGAAGATGCAGATTATAGGGTCTGAAGAGGTTCAGGAGCTGTGAGGCAGGGGTATTGAATGATACTCCCCATAGATATTTATTGGAAAATGTAAGATTTAGTTTGGAATAGTAGACAGTGATCAGGTGCCAATGTTTTGATGATTGTGAAGGAAAGACTAGGGCATACGTAGTCTGTAAGTTTCTTGAGGGCAAGAGATACCGTCTCTCATCTTGACCACTGGGGTAGTGCCTACCTCAGTGTCATGTTGCATAGTGAATTACCTCAATTAGTGGCTTAAAACACTAAACATGTGTCATAGAGATATTGCCTACCAAGGTAGTAGGGAAAGCCAGATGAACTGGGGGAAGAAGAACAGGGCCATAGAAGCATATAAGGGTATGAGAGAGAATTTCTGAGAGTGAAAAAAGAGGAGAGAAATGGATGAAAGTATTCACAGGGTATAGAATTTGTGTTAACAGTTTTTCTGCATTGTCCCTTCTTAGAAAGTCAGGGTTGGCTTCCTATAGAGGTTGGCCCTGTAGTAGGCAGCTGTCCTGGGGTTTTTAGGACACAGGGCCGACCAAGCTAAAAAATACAAGAAATGGAAGACCATGATTGATTTTCAAAGTTTGGCACTGTTGGTGTTATCGCTGACAGGAGTGAGGTCTACCCCTTATCAGATTCTTTACCTGATCCCAGATGCCTGTACCTGGAGGCATGGACTTTGCATAAGAAGCCACAATAACACCTGAATCTAGGATCTGAATTCTTCCCCCCCTTGTCTTACTTCCATTATCTTGGTATCTCAGCACAGGTAAGCTGACTCTTGTTACCAGCTTGCTAAAATCCACCTTCTCAGGCCTTGTTTTGCCTTGGAAATCTTGCCCAGATGATTGGGGCCAAGACAGTCCCTTGAAGACTCTCAGTCTTTGATAGAATTACAACCATGATGGCTTGGAGGCCTGAACTATCTCCTAGTGAAACTATCAGCCAGATCCCTTAGAGCTAGACCTGGGGTGAGGGTGGGGCCCAGCAGTCTGGTTTACAGGATTCTATTGTATGCCAAATTTGAGAATCCCTGGTTTCTATCTCACTGCTTCAGCCATCTGGAGAAAGAATGCCCAATTTGCAATCCCAAGGTTAAAAATTTCAGCAAAGGCCTATGGGCACACCTGGTGTCAGGCCCTCCCCTGCCCTGATTAGCTGTGCCCTGAGAGCTGGGTCGTACTATAACCTTACTCATCCCACTACAAAACAACTGGACAGAGGTGGAGTTGAGAGCAGTTTCAGGAAACAGATAGTTAGAAAATAAGTGGAGTGTAGGGGTAATGCTACATGGATAAAACAAAAGAAAAATGAGGGCCATATCTCCATACTATGACTCTGAGAGCCATTACTGTCTAGGTAAAACCTTGACGGGAGTAGTCAGGGAAGTTAATGAGACCCAGGGGCAGCCTGCAGAATCAAGGTCCCTAGTTTCCTAGGGACTGGCCTGGCTAGGGTCACGGTTTAGAGCATTAAACTTCACACTGACTCATTTCTTGTTGCTCTATGTCCCTTTTCCTGGAGCAACCCCCATCCAATCTATTGCCTGCTTTAGAGCCTGGAAGTTGTATTAGTTAGAACGATTCTCAAAGTCAGGTTCCTTTGTCCTCGTGGGCCCCAGACTCTTTCAGGCATTCCACGGGTCAGACTATCTTCGTAATAACACTAAGATTTTATGTGGCCTTTTCACCGGCTTGTATTGACAATCCCACCGATGGTGCAAAAGCGAAGACAGGCAAAATTGCTGGCGTCTCAGCACAAATCAAAGCCGTGATACCAAAATATCAGCAGTGATGGTATTCTTCACGGCCATACACTTGCATCACATATATAAAAAAAGTTTCATTTGAGAATTTCCTTGATAAGGAAATAGAAGTTTTATTAGATTTATTAACAACGTTAAATCAAATTTTATCAGATTTTGACCCATGGGTATGTTTTTGCAACACTCTGGGTGACGGAATGAGAAGTGTACATAAGGCACGGCTGCTGTGTGTGGTTGTCTCAAGGAAAAGGGCGTGTGTGGTTGTTTGAGCCGTGAGATGAATTAGCCCCTTTTTCGCAGAAAACCATTTTTACTTGAGAGAACAACTGATAGACAAGCTATGGTGTTTGGCAGACATTTCCTCAAAAATGAAGAAAGTAAGCCTGTCACTTCAAGGAAAACAACTGACAGTATGTGTTGCCAATGATGACATTTGAGCTTTCAAGTGAAAATTATAATTTTGGAAGACTTGTATCCACCACCACGAGCTCGACAGCTTCTCAATTCTTAAAAACTTTTTTTTTGATGAGATCCATGGTAATGTTAACCAATGTGATTTTTTGATATTGTATAATGAAACGTGTCAACATTTAGAAGAGCTGCAGAACTCAGCAAACCAATGTATTCAAAATGACCAATTCGTGATGTTACAAAATCTCTAAATTTGAAGTTTACTTATATTGAGAGAGACAGAGTGAGTGGGGGGTGGGGTGGGGAGAGAGAGAAGGAGACAGAGCATCCCAAGCAGACTCCATGCTGCCAGTGCAGAGCCTGATGTGGGGCTTGAACTCACGAAACCGTGAGATCATTACCTGAGCCGAAACCAGGAGTCGGATGCTTAACCAGCTGAGCCACTCAGGTGCTCCCATGGTGTTACAAAATCTTGCGAGGGTAAGAGAGCCATATAAACTATAGACTAAAGGATTTTAATGTGACAGTGTAAAAGTTCAGTGATGTGGTTTCAGATTCCACGTTAGTGCAACAAACGTAAGCACTACTTGTCAAGTTTTTGAATAATATCAAAAAAGGAGACCCACAGTTATCTGAAATGGCTATTTAAAATACTCCCTTTTCCATATCTATGTGAGGATTGATTTTCTTCATTTACTTCAACCAAAGTAACAAAACAAAACATAGTGAATGCAGAAGAGGATATGAAAACCCAGATGTCTTCCATTAAGCCAAACACTAAAGAGATTTTCACAAATGTAAAACAATGCCTATTCTTTTCCCTAATTTTTGTTTGGGGGGGAAATACAATTAGTTTTCATAAAAGTGTTATTTATGTTAACACGTAATGGGTTTATTATTGTTATTTTTTAATGAATAAAAATAAAAAGTTCTCAGTTTTAATTTCTAATGTGGTAAATATTGATATAAATAATCCATATAAAAGATGTTTGAGGTTGTCAATAATTTTCAAGATTGTAATGGGGTCTAAAGATTAAAAAGGTTGAGAACCGCTGAGTTGGAGTACAGCTTAACTATTGTAACTAGGAGACTTAGATAGGAAAGGCATGACAAAGTGGTTCAAACAATAGAGAAATTTCTCTCTTTTTGAGTAATAGTCCAGAGGTCAATAAGGAGGGAGTCTAGGGGAAACAGGTGGTTCTAAGATTTTTTCTATCTTGTTGCTCCAATATTCTCTATTCTGAGGACTATGGATGGGATTCAGGATGTTTATGAACTTGAGTAGGAAAATCTCTAATAGAAATGTAGCATATCTAACAATTATAGGCAATAAACCATAGTACTGTTAGCAGGCCTAGTGACTCTGTCACCAATAGAAGTCACAGGTATTTTCATATCACCTTATAGTTACTACAGTTCTCTCAAACTACCATTTATATTTACCACTTGGAAACTAGGTTAGTCATTAGACCCCTTGTTAAATATTTTTATGTAATATGTCAATAAAGAAGTACATAGAGTAATATATCATACATTTATTTAAAAATATTTTACAGGGGCGCCTGGGTGGCGCAGTCGGTTAAGCGTCCGACTTCAGCCAGGTCACGATCTTGCGGTCCGTGAGTTCGAGCCCCGCGTCGGGCTCTGGGCTGATGGCTCGGAGCCTGGAGCCTGTTTCCGATTCTGTGTCTCCCTCTCTCTCTGCCCCTCCCCCGTTCATGCTCTGTCTCTCTCTGTCCCAAAAATAAATAAAAAACGTTGAGAAAAAAATTAAAAAAAAATATTTTACAGGGGCACCTGGGTGGCTCAGTTGGTTGAGCGTCTGACTCTTGATTTCAGCTCAGGTCATGATCCCAGGGTTGTGGGATCTAGCCCTGCATCAGGCTCCGTGCTGATCATGGAGCCTGCTTAAGGTTCTCTCTCTCTCCCTCGGTCCCTCTCCCCCTCTTGCATGTGCTCCCTCTCCAAAATTAAAAAAAAATAACGAAACAGTAAAAATATTTTACAACTGTATTTCATTATGATTGGTTTCCTTTATAACCCTTTGTATCTTTATGCATTTAAAACATCATTCTATTAAGGTCTCAGGGGATTCACCAGCATGCCCAACTGGTCTGTGATACAAAATGAGCAGGAGGTCCTGTTCTAGGGTCATAGAAGGAGGAAAGAAGGCAAGAAATGTCTTAGATGATGTGCATCTAGCACTTTTCGGCTCACATGGCATTGTTGAGAACTTAGTCCCAGGGCCACATCTAGCTGGAAAATATAGTGTCAAGCTGGAAGACCACTAGTCTTCCTAAAACTTGAGCATGAGTGGAGATTAAATTACTACTGAATAAGGGGATATTGAAAAATGGGGTGCAAGACAATTTGTAGTCTCTCCTTAGGGTTTTCTAGGGCTTTATTTTTCTCTGTTAACCATTCTCACTTTGCCTCTCTACTCCTCATCCAGGCCCCTAGAGGCTGTTTTCCTTCTCAGTAATGAGTAGGTTGTGCTCTTATCATCCACCCCAGCCTTCTTCTTCTCAACAGTCACATAAAAGAGTGACTCTGAAGTCAGTGTCATAAATGCCAAAATTAACAAGCAACCTATCATGTCGACATTAAAAAGCCTGGCAGGATGATCTCAAAACATTTCCCCCCAAATAAATATTTATTAATTGCAAAGTGAAAAAATAGTAACTTTACAGTAGAGACACCTGATAGATAACACCTTAATGGAGTGATAAAGGTTAATAACACTAATAATAAGACCTACGGACCACATGCATCCTCTGACACAATACACTGGGAAGGGCATATAACCCCTGTGGTGTTCTTCCTCCAAATCCATAACTTTAAGTTAATCATGACAAAACATCCAGCAAATCTAAATGGAGGGATATTCTATAGGATAACTGACAATATTCTTCAAAAATGTCAAGGTTATAAAAGACTAAGAAAGACTGATGGAGTGTCATAGGTTGAGAGACACTAAGGAGAGAGAAAAACTAAATGCAAGGATCTGGGACAGGAAACATGGCACTGATGGGAAAGCTTCCAAAATTCAAATGAGGTCTGTAGCTTAATTAAGACTACCATAACAATATTAATTTCCTGATTTTATTATTTTATTTTATATTTATTTTGAGAGAGAGAGAGAGAGCGAGCATGTATGAGTTGGGGAGGAGTAGAGAGAGAGGGAGAGAGAGAATCCCAAGCAGGCTTTGCACTGTCAGTGCAAGAAATCAAGAGTTGGAGGCTCAACCAACTGAGCCACCCAGGTGCCCCAATTTCCTGATTTATTAATGGTACTTTGGTTATGTAAGATGTTAGCATTAGGGGAAATGGATAAAGGACATATAGGAATCCTCAGTACTGCTTTTGAAACTTTTTAATCAGTGTACAGTTATTACAAAATAAAAAGTTAAAAGAAAGACTGTCAGTTTCACAGATAGGGCTGCCCTGGATGGTGGTACCTTGTTAGGGTTTTTACTACTTAGTGAGGGTCAAGGACTAGCATATCTCCCTCCCTTTCAAAGCTGATAAAACAACTCCATCCAGGCAGTCTACAGCCTCTGGGTCACCACTGAAGCTGATGATCCAGGCAGAGTGTAGCTAGAAGGCTAGAAGGATAGGCTTTGGCATCAGGGAGATATGGTTTCAACTTGGCCTCCGCTCTTAACAACTGTATACCTTTCATAAGGTACTTACCGCTCTGAACCTCAATTTTCTCATCTTTAAAATGAGAGAATATAATACTTATCTTACAGGGTTATTGGGGTATATTTAAAGAGATAATGTCTCTGAAGCATAACCATGTTCAATAAATAACTATTATTATTACACTATAAAGAGAAGTCTGAGAAGAGTCTTATTACCACTTAAGCTGAAGCAAAGCATCCACATAAGTATTTATAAAGTGGTTCAAATATACCACATACGCTCTAAGTCAAGTTGCCATTAGTGATGTTAAGGTCATTGTAGTGCTATGGGCTTTAACTAAACTTACAGCACTGTTGGGGAATCTAATTTAATTGAGACGCACTCTAATTTGGATTACATTTTTTTCTAATTGAATTCCTCATGCCTTATATTTTCACATAGTTGTTAGTGTATAAATTATTAATTTAGTCACTTTGTTTGATTATATTTTTTCTGGCATTGCTCATCAGCGCTAACATGTTTAAATATTGGTCTCAGTGGTTGCTTAAAGCAAAGTTGAGTAGGAGGGAAACACCCCCAACGACCCAAATCTAATAAAAATGCTACTTTGTTTAAATTGTTTCATGATACAAATGTGGACTTTGTGTCTGACCACTTCTGTCTGATAGTTTTAGTGCTCTCATTATTCAGTCTCTTCAGGGAGGTTAAACAAGAGGGGGTCTGTGATGCTCTTGGAGGTTATCAATTTTCCTGTGCTTCCATACCTCTTGCTATGCCCATCTGGACCAGGGCTACTTATAGCGTGGTCTGTGGACTTGTGCCAGTCTGCAAACTCCTACTGGTCTGTGGCAGAAACTGGGAGTAAACGTTTAGAAACTCTGATAGCAATTTGACAGAATTATTTTATGTTTGTTCAATATAATTAGAAAAAGGGCTTGCATTTTGTGTTCTTTGCTTTTTCATTTCATTTTCCTAGTAATTTCCCATTATCGTATTTGACAAAAGTGTCAGTCTGCAACAAATTGGAAAAAGAAAACACAAAACCTGGTCCTTTCCCACAGATAGTGAAGTGCTGATCTAAATCATAAAGCATATCTGGCAAAGGACTATCACAGGTAATGTGTAATTGAGAGTAATCAATAAAAAGGAAAGCATTCTCATCTAGCTCTACGCATTTCATAAATACAACTTGAGCTAACATTACTGCCTGGAAGCATCTATGTACAGATTAGGAGCATTTGTCTGTGTGAAATTTCCTGTTGCTTGTGAACCTGCCTAAGGGTTGGGGTGTGTGTGTGTGGGGGGTGGTGATTTCTGGCTAGGAAGTTTGTCATAGTGTGTGTGCTAAACTGGCATTGTAATAACTACCACAATTGTCTCCTGACTGGCTCCCTATTTCCATTCTGGCCCATAATTTATCCTCCACACTGTTGCCAAAATAACAATCTTGGTAAAATGAAAAATTTTATCATATTACTGATGCTTAAAACCTTCAGGGGGGGGGGATTTTCCATTATCTACAGGATGGAGTTCAAACTTTTTAGCCTCCTGTACCTGGTCCTTCATGATCTGGTCCTGGTTTATTTCTCTAGCCTATGCATCTCCTTGTCTATCTCCTTGCCCCTCATGTCTTTAAAGAGCCTTCTCAAGTGCTATTTTATCTATAAAACCTTTTCTAAACCTTCCTCCCTTGATCCTCTACCCAGGTAGAGTTGACTCTTCCCTCTTTCATGATGCCTACCAGTTTCTGGGACTGCATCAAGTGTCTTTAGCGAGTTTGGAAATCAAATTAAGCCAAGGCCCCATGAGAAAGAATGAAATCTGGCCATTTGTAGCAACATGGATGGAACTGGAGGGCATTTATGTGAAATAAGTCAGGCAGAGAAAGACAGATACCATATGTTTTCACTCATATGTGGATCCTGAAAAACTTAACAGAAGCCCAGGGGGGAGTGGAAGTGAGAAAAAAAGTTATAGAGAGGGAAGGAGGCAAACCATAAGAGACTTTTAAATACTGAGAACAAACTGAGGGTTGATGGGGTGTGGGAGAGAGGGGAAAGTGAGTAATGGGCATTGAGGAGGGCACCTGTTGGAAGGAGCACTAGGTGTTGTATGGAAACCAATTTGACAATAAATTATATTTAATATAAAAAAAAACAAAAACAAAAAAAACCCAAATTAAGCCAAAGCCAAAGATTTGCTATTTGGTTTTCAAGCAGAGAGTTAGATGTTGAGTGATACTTTTTGAAGCTACTTGTAGGGAAGGCACAATGAATATTGAACTCTGATGAAGTTCTCAGAAGACCATGGAGAAGAGAGTTGGACAGGTCCTCAACCTTGGACTTTTCCAAGGGAGAAAGGGTGGAAAGGGCATACATTCCTGCTGCAGGAGCAACCTGGCCCAGGGCACTGCTTAAGGAAGGCAGAGTTACCCAATTGGGTAACTAGATTATGATTTTTAGTTCACTAAGCTAGGCATTTTGTTGTTTACCATTTAAATGACGTTCTAACTGGCCCAAAAAATACCCAGTGGGGGAAGACTGGTATTTACTAAAAAAAAAATGTTTTTAATGTTTATTTGTGTGTGTGTGTGTGTGTGTGTGTGTGTGTGTGTGTGAGAGAGAGAGAGAGAGAGAGAGAGAGAGAGAGAGAGATTGATTGAGTGTGGGAGGGGCAGAGAGAGAGGGAGACAGAACCTGAAGCTGGTTCCAGGCTCTGAGCTGTCAGCACAGAGCCCAACATGGGGCTCAAACTCACTAGCCATGAGATCATGGCCTGAGCCAAAGTTGGATGCTTAACCAAGTGAGCCATCCAGGCACCCCTGGTATTTACTTTTATAACACATTTTTATTAATTTCATGTATTCTCTTTTTAGATAATTAGGTTAAGAAGTTGTGCAGGAAGTTTCATGTGATTTATTTAAATGTAATGTCATAGTTGTAAAGAGGTAAAGACCTATGTAGACTCTACTTATTTTATAGCAGTAAGTTAGGCCTTTGGTTAAATGCAGTCTGATATATGAAAAGAATAGCCTCCACCATAGGCAATTAAAACATTTTTTTAATGTTTATTTATTTTTGAGAGATAGAGACAGAGCACAAGTGGGGGAGGGGCAGAGAGAGAGGGAGACACAGAATCTAAGTTGTCAGCACAGAGCCTGATGCAGGGCTCGAACTCATGAACCAGGAGATCATGACCTAAGCTGAAGTCGGACACTTAACCGACTGAGCCACCCAGTCACCCCATCATAGGAAATTTTTAGATTTAACAAACCATTACTTGTTCAAAATCCAGTCAATGGATGTATTTATTACAATAGCTTCATTTATCATTGATGCTAGAATATATTAAGTTAAAATATGTTCAAGTTGAATTAGCTTTATAGTGCCACTCAGATTGCAGAGTTTTTCACTTAGATCTTGATTGGATATAAATGACCATTTGGTTCAATCCCTTGATTTGTTTTTTAGGGAAGAATCTGAGAGCATAGAGGTAAAGAGGATTGTCTGAAGTTACACAGCTATTTATTGGCTGAGCTACACCCATAACCCAGGTGATAATCGTATTTCCTGAATAAACCTCAGGATATATGGCTCGACAAAGGCAATTTTGTGATTTGTAAATTTATTAACAAGAGGAATCTTTCAGAGGTATCGTATTTTGTAACACATTAAACAAAGAACCTCCACTGATGAGAAGAAAATGAGACTGGATCTGTCCTGGAATATCTAGTTTATTTGGTTCTCATGGACTCAACAACCTAGAAGGAAGGTGTCCATTCATGATCTACTTGTCTTTTCAGCATTTGGTGTGATTTCCTAGTTCTGTTCAACTACCTTTTCCCAGCAGTTCTTCTCTGTCAGCACCCTAGTCTGACAAGCAGCAAACTATGTTGCCAAACTGCCACTCTATGTTTGAGTGTTTTTCTTTGCACAGACTATAGAGACTGTGGAAAAAGGAAACACAAAGAATGGAAAGGCATGAACCTGTAGCAGGCAGGGCAAGCTGCCTGCAAAAATTTATGTGCTCCCTTTCCATTGTATAGAGTCATTACTGGAAAGTGACCATGTAGCCCTGAACTTTCCTAGTCCTAATTCCCTAACTTCCCCCCCACCTTGCACCTTCCCTTGCTTTATATCTAGATGTGGTTACCTGACCAGTCTTCACCAATGGAATAGGAGTGAGAGTGAGACACAGGCCAATGCTTTATGCTCTCTTTCTTTTTTGCTAGCTGGATGCCCTAGGGGATGGCCAAGCCAAAGATGGAGGGAGTCCAGGTCCCTAAAGCTCTACGTAGAGATCTGCCTGCTAACTAGGAAAAACTCCCTCAGTCTCTTAGAGGAGCAAAAAATAAACTTCAAATGTGTTTTAGTTTTTACACATTTTGGGTTTTTTAGAGCAGCAAATACTCCCCTAAATAAAACAGAGCCTCTCATTCTAAAGGGTTTTGTTTTCACTTTAAAGGTAGACACTCATGGGGAGCCTGGGTAGTTCAGTTGGTTAAGCATCCAACTCTTGATTTTGGCTCAGGTCATGATCCCATGGTTTGTGAGACCAAGCCCTGAGTTGGGCTCCTGCTTGGGATTCTCTGTCCCTCCCTCTCTCTGCCTGTCCCCTGATCATTCTCCTCTCAAAATAAGTAAATAAACTTGAAAAAAAAAAAAAAAGGTAGACACTCACTTAAAAATTAGTTGTACGTATTTTTACAAAATATTTAATTGAACACTCTATGTGTTGAGAGGTCTCAATTTTCCCCAAGAGATTAATAAAGCAAAATGGATTGAAACACTTGACAAACATCTAATAAACAAATTACTTACTTGTCTAAATTTTGCTGATATCATGCAGTTCACTTCCAAATAAGTTCACTTTTAATTTTAATATCCTTGTATGGAGGTGAAAGATGTTGTTCTTTGGATGTAGACTATAATTTTTATATGTTATGCTCATTTTACATTTATATTTATTTATACTTCACCTCTTTCCAAGAGTTTGCAATAAAAAATGACTTAGCAACAAGGCTAATAAAACAGAAAAGCAGGATATAGAAAAAAGGACAAGGGAAATATGGTAACTATAACTTAGCTGTGGTTGCTGTGATTGAGTTTCAACCCTTATACCTAAGCTTCTTGGCAGGCTGAGAAGAGGGAGGCATGATAAATTACAAATCAGCCACTAGAAAGGAAGAGGTGTACTCATCTCTCAGGGGAGGCAAAGCTTTGTCTGGTACCAAAGTCTCAAAAAAAAAAAAATCAACATTTTCATCTTAGGGGAGTAGGACCTACCAGGAGTAAAATCATAATAGAATTTTAAAAACTCTCCAGCTTAGTTTTGTGAAATTAATTCTTGACAATATTGAAAAGGAAAGAAGCTGTTAGGCCAAATAATTACTGAAAACCTTTTTTTTAAATTTTTTTTATTTTTAACATGTCTTAACCCTTAAAGAATTTAGGTGTAGCTGGCAGATGACAACCTTTGATATGTTCACTTATAAAAAATAAATTTCCTTGGTTCCGGATGGGTAAGCTCTGAATTACTGGTCTGATTGTAACAGCATTTTGAACAAATTATGCCATCAGTCAAGGTGAATTGATATTGGTAGGTGATTGTTTTACCTTCCTTGGAAGGGAACTTGGTTTTCTCAATGTATGAGCTTGGAGTTCTCATGGATTGAGCATTCTTAGGTGGAGATTTCTAAGGAAGTACCTCTACATTGTAGCAACCCTACTTAGACATTTGCAGATACAGGTCTTTTCTCAACTTGGATATCATGTGCTCAAAGAATGTTGCAGCTGGAGATCGTCTCATTAGCTATCACTTTAAAAAAATGTTTTTAATGTTTATTTTTGAGAGAGAGAGAGAGAGTGAGCATGAGTGGCCAAGGGGCAGAGAGAGAGGGGGACAGAGGATCTGAGGTGGACTCTGTGATGAGAACAGAGAGCCAGATGCAGGGCTTGAACTCACGCACTGTGAGATCATGACCTGAGCTGAAGTCTGACGCTTAACCAACAGAGCCACCCAGGAGCCCCAATTAGCTATCACGTTTTGAGGACAAGACTCAGAAGACCCAGACTGGGTGCATGATCAGCTAGTTGGTCACAGGTATTGAAAAGAAAGCTGAAATAAGAACCCTAATCTCCTGATGCTTAGCTTGTTTCTACTGTGTAACAGATGTTTCTTGTGAGTATTAGTTCTATGCTCTTCAGTGTAATGCAATAAGCATTTATTAAATGCCAGTGATAGAAAGCACCACCCCCAAATATTTCTCAGCCCCCTAAGAATTTGTGCTTATTTCTCTATTATCTTAAACGCTAGCTGTCTCCATGAAATGTAGGTAGGCAATGCAAAAGAGATCAAAGTGAAAATATCGAAACAAAGTGAAGAATTGAAATATTAATCTCTACTAAGATGATGTTATGTTCCAGATGGGTGATATGGTATATTGTCCTTTCCACTCTCTGAAGATTTCAAAGCACTTAACAGTACCTTAAAACTCATTAAGCCGTGTGTTGAATCAGATATTGGATGTTATAGCTTTATCCTTATTATTTATTTAATACCATCAAGGGGGTTGGTTCTCAGTGGGAATTGATAGCTCTAAAAGGATAAAGCCTTCCTTGCAATGTTCTGAAAGGACAAGTACCACCAGCCAATACTTCTCTTCCAAAGATAATCAATGACAATATAGGAAAATGTTAGCAAGTCATTTATCCAAATCTTCCCAAATGAGTCAATGAATCATACAACTTCAAAAAGTCTTTGTAAGTTTATATTGGTTTGATCTGGTATGTGATGCCTTGTAGGAATGAAGGAGTTTATGGAATTTTATTAGTTAAGGAAGGAAAGAAGATAAAAATCACTTATTCTTCCTTAGCAATTAACAATTTACAATTTCTTCCTCTTAAAAGTTACAAAGTATTGAAAATTCTTTCTTGCTGTTTTGAATATAGAAATACTCTACTTAAAAAAAAGTGAATGATGACTTTATGTTGGCAACAGCCTTTTGAAATGTGTTCTATTATTATGAAATTTCTGTAGTTGTTTTTGACTTTTTTAAAACATTGAAGTCAGTAAGACTTCTCTTGTTGTGTCAAAAAATGCTTATCTGTTTTCTTGGACTTGTTTTCCTTGATAGAAAGTTGGCCAGAATTTGGCTAATTTAATTAAAAACATTAATCCATTAGAACATAAGAGTGATACGTGGATCATATATTTGGCCCTGGCTCCCTTTCAATGTGAATGATTGGTTGTTAATTGTAGGCCTGTGTATGCAATCTAAAGTTTTTCATATTCAAAATTAAACTTTCAGCCACCTCCAAAACCACAGAAGCAAACGACAGTGCAGTTTTAAGAGATGATAGTCTGCATTGATAAAGGCTACCACGAGCTCTTTAGATGTGTAAGACAGACTCACATTCATGTTTTTGATCACTTGCTTTAAATGTGAACATGTCATCATTTTGGATATGTTACCTAACGTTCTAGTTTAAAAAGCAGAACACTAGTAGGTTCATGAAAGCAGATGTAGATCTCTGGGCAGGGGATTTCAAACTCATTTCTTTATTATGCAAATTACAGAGGCTGTGCTGGGGTGAGGGGGTTAATGATTATTAACTGATAATATCAGGTTCCAGCCTTTCCTTTTTTTTTTTTTTAATGTTTATTAATTTTTGAGAGAGCATGAGTGGGGGAGGGGCAGAGAGAGAGGGAGACAGAATCCAAAGAAGCAGGCTCCAGGCTCTGAGCTGTCAGCACAGAGCCCCATGCGGCTCGAACCCAGGAACCATGAGATCATGACCTGAGCTGAAGTCGGACACTTAACCAACTGAGCCACCCAGGCGCCCGGTTCCAGCCTTTTCTATCATTTATTCAGTTAGTGGGGGAGCAAGTAGAAAGACAGAGAGGTCAGTGAAGAAATAACTTTGGATTTATAATTTGGGTTTATCTCACAGGCGGGATTTTAAAAACAAGAATAAACAGATGAAAATAAAAAGCCATCCGAAATTATATCATCTAAAGATAACACTATTAACATTTTGCTCTATATAACATTTTAACCTATTAACATATGCTGTATGCAATACAGGTTAAAATTTTTTCTTCTAAAAGTTGTATCATGTTATATATGCCATTTAAAATATGTTATTCATTTAACCTCATGAGTTTCCTCCATGTCAGTTATTAATGGCATCATATTCCATCATTCACTGCTGTACCACCATTTATTTAACAAAATCTTCAGTTTTTGGACATTTAAGTTGTTTAAAAATTTTTTTGGTATAATAAAAAATGCTGTGATAAGCATGTCTCTCTCTATCTTTGTCCAATTAATTCTTAAGATAAATTGCTAGAAGTAAAGTTGTTATGTGAAAGGGAACACAACTCTTTAAGGTTTTTGGTACATTTTGAAAACTTCTTTGCAGATACCAATGTATATACCCTGCAGACATATGACATTCCCTTTCCCTCCAAGTCTTGACAATGCTGTAATTTTCCCAATCTTTACCAACTTGAAAGAACATACAGATCTCATTTTTAATTGCTGTTTTTTGATTACCAAAGATCAAATAAATTGAATATTTTCTTAATGTGTTTATTGGTATTTTCTATTTCTTTTTTTAATTGCATATTTATGTCAATTTCATATTCTACTAATGTATGTATCTTTTTCTTAGTGATTTTAAAGCATCCTTTGAAATTGAGGACAGGAACTCTTCATCTATCATATAATGGTGCAATTTTTTCCCCCAAGTTTTCTATTTGACTTTTAATTTTTGTATGGTGATTTTTGGTATGTATATATCTTTATTTTTAATGTAGTTATCTCCTTCTATCTTTTTCTTTTTTTCTCTTTTTTGCCTTCTACTTTAGATGTCATGCTTGGAAAGATTTTTACCCATCCTAACATTTAAAAATACTTGCCTATGATTGATTTAATGGTTTTAATTTTTTATATTTAAACTTTAAACTATTCTGAAATATTTTACACATACAAACTGGCATAAAGAATAATATAAGAGAGGCGGTATAGGCAGTGGTTGAGAGCACAAATTTCTGAGCTTGATTTCATGAGTGTGGTGGTTTTAAAATAAGTCCACAAATTCTTTGACACTTCTCATCATAAACTGGAGCCTAATTCCCCTTCCCTTGGGTATGGGCTAAACTTAGTCACCTGCTTCTAATGAGTAGATATTGTGGAAATGATGGAGTGTGTCTTCTGATACCAGGTCATAAAAGACATTGAAGCTTTTTTCTCTCTCTCCTTCTCTTGGATTTCCCCCTTTGTGGGAAGCTAACTGCCATGCCATGAGTACACTCAATCAACTCCATGTGATGAGGAACTGAGGCCTTTTCCCAGCAGCCAGTGGGGAAGCCAATGGAGGCTTTAATTAAGCCAACAGCCACATGAGTCAGGTTGGAAGTGGATCATCCAGCCCCATCAAGCGTCAGATGTCCGCAGCCCCAGCTGACATGTTGGTGCAATATCATGACAGACCATGAGACAGAACCAGCCACCTAAGCTGCTTCTGGATTCCTGACTCAGAATCTGTGTGAGATAAGAATTGTTTGTTGGTTAAGACTGCTAAGTTTGGGGGTAGTTTGCTCTGTAGCGATAGATGACTAATACAATGGCCGTGAATCTTCAAGCTGTGAGATTGTCTTAGTTTCCGTATTTTAAAATGAGGGAAAATAACAGAACTCTCGTTTTAAGGTAGTTTTGAAGTTTAAGTAAATTAATGTAGGTGTAGTGCTTATAACCATGCCTGATGTGTGGTGAGCTGAAGTCTTTGGTATTGTATAAGGTATATCCGTGTATCCCAACCCAGCTTAAGGAATAAAATTGCTACTAATAGAATTGAAGATCAATTTATAACCCTCCTCGAATGTATATATTTAACTAGTTAAACATCTGGGACTTATTTGGGTCATGGAGTGAGGTAAAGATCCTATATATATATGTATATATACACTCTTTCTTGTTCTCTAACTTATTTTGAAGCTAGCTGTCTTGTAATCTGCTTTTTGGAGAGGGCCATGAAACCAGGAACTGAGGGAAGTCTCCTGACAACAGCCAGTGAGGAATTTAGGCCCTCATTGTAACAGCTCAGGAGGAAATGAATCGTGCCAACAAACACGTGTGAGCTTCCAAGTGGATCCCACCTCCGTTGATCCTTCTATGAGATCACAGCCCCAGCTAATACCTTGATTTCAGCCTTGTGAGAGAACTTCAGCCAGAGGCATCTAGCTAAACCAAGCTTGGATTTCTGATTCATAGAAGTTGAAATAATAAAAATTTTGGGGGCATCTGGGTGGCTCAGTCAAGCAGTTTAAGTGTCTGACTCTTGATTTTGGCTCAGGTCGTGGTTCGTGAGATTGAGCCCCGTGTCATGCTTTGTGCTGACAGCACGGAGCCTGCTTGAGATTCCCTCTCTTTCTCTTTCTCTCTTTCCCTCCCTCTGCCTCTCCCCTGTTTGTGCTCGCTCTCTCTCTCTCTCTCTCTCTCTCTCTCAAAATAAATAATAAATAAACTTTAAAAGAAAAAAAAGAAATAAAGAATAAAAAGTCTGTTTTAAGCTGCTAAATTTTGAGGTGATTTTTTAATGCAACAATAACTAACACAACTATTCTTTAATTTTGCGGGGGGTGGGGGGCGGTATTCTTCTCCATTTATCCTTTCACGACTTATTCCAAAAACTTTTAGAAGGTTTTAATTGGTATTGCCTCACATTTCTAAATCATTTTGGGACCAATTGATAACTTTTCTTTTTCTTTTAAATGTATGTTTCTTTTCGTGCGAGAGAGAGAGAGAGAGCGAGCACGCAAAGGAGGGGCAGAGAGAGAACAGACAGAAGATCCGAAGCAGGCTCTGTGCTAACAGAAGTGAGCCCAATGTGGGGCTCGAACTCACGAACTGTGAGATCGTGACCCAAGCCGAGGTCTGATACTCAACTGACTGATCCACCCAGGTGCCTCTTATTTGAGCTTTTCTGATATAAGATCATTATATTCCATTTAAATTACACGAGACTTTTATGTGCCTCAAAAATTTAGAGTTTTCTTTATACCTATTTTTTATTAGGTTTATTATAATCTATCTTATACTTTTTATTAGTATTGTAAGTGGGAATAATTTCTACTTGGTTATTTTTTACTTATTATTTGTGTATAGGAATTTATTGATTTTTGTACATTTCTCCAGTAATGTACCACTTAAGTGGGTTCTATTATTAGTTTTCATCATTGTTTTCCATTTTATCTTTTGGGGTTTCTATATACATACACAATGATTTGCTTTCCTTTTTAAAGTGAACTTAATGATACTGAACAGAGAAACAAAAATGTGTGTGTGTGTGTGTGCGTGTGTGTGTGCGTGCATGCATCATGTTCATTATGCTAGGATGCCAAGAATTTGAAAAGAAATAAAAAGCAAGTGGCTATGTTTTATTCATTTCATTCTGCATCCCTTAGTATGGCTATCAGGACATGGAAGTTGCTGTGTGGATGGTAACTGAATGAATGAATGATCTGCCCTCCTCCTAGTTTGGTTTCCTCAGTCCTGCCTTAATGTCCCTCTCTGAACCAGCTCATCACAGGGTCTCACCATGTCCTGAGCACAGTCCATGTTGGATATGACATCTGATAAGTCCTCAGCATACTACTACTAACATGACCTAAATAAGTAAGTATATTACTTACCCTCAAAGACCTAATGATCTATAGGGACAGACAATGTAAGTACAGGTACAATCGTTAGAGGATAGTTTAATGTTAGAATGTGGTATTTCCCTGGGCCCACCATGGCTGGTATGAACAGCAGGTGTACTTCCCATCTGAGCGATGCTTATGTAGAAGATTCTGGGCCTACCCTGAACCAGAGAGGGTATGTGGTGTTTGAGGGGGAGTTAAGATCTTACATGAATAAGTGTATTGGGTGCCGAATCTAAAGGACAAAGAGAGGTACGAAAACAGGAAACAAATCTGAAAACTAGATCTACAGAAAGTCTCATCAAGAACATGTTGGAACAAATGTCTTAGAACCAAAGTGATGGTAACATAGGGATTCAGCATTCACCTAGTGCTTGGTGCATGACTGGGGGTGGGAGTGCTTGCAGAGCACTTGAAGGAACCTCATGGGGTTCCTGAACTGACGGCAAGAGAATATGATATTCAGAGGAAAGAAACTAAAGTCATGGGCTCTGTAGGCCAAGGCAAGGAATGAGATTTTTCTCAAGATGCAGGGGCAACCAGCGGCTTTTCAACTTAGGGGTGACATGACCTGAATTACATTTTTAACAAAAATATTCTGTTTACAGTATGGAACCTGAGTGGGGTTGGGAACAAGTATGGGATTTGAGGGAGTTACTAGGAGAACTTCGCAGTGAGCTGGAGAGGTGGTTCTGGGCTGGGGCTGGTGGATGGTGGTAGAGAAGGAGTGATAATCATTGAAGCCTATTTGGAGGTAAACACACAAGAAACATTCTCCAAGTCAGGACTTTGAGGTCTGTTATCCCGACTCACCTACACTTCTTTGTCAGTCCAGTGAGAATTAAAGAGCTCAAACTGGAGGTGAAAACATTCAGCAATCTGGGTGAATGGGCAGTCTGAGTGGAATTTTGTGAGTGCATTAAAGGTAGTTCAAGCATTGGGAAGGGGAGTTTATGGCTCTTTGGCTAAAGTTCTCAGTGCTAACAAGTTTTGTTTTCTCAATCTTTAAAGTATACTTTATTTATTGTAACATAAAATAAATGTATTATAATAAAAATAACTATTTCTGATAGTTCCAAGATAACTCCATGCAAAAACTTAAGGTGGACTTCATATAATTCATTTTATCTGCTTAACAAACATTATAGGAAAATGTCTTTTAAATAAATGCATAACCATGCTTAGAAATTTAGAAGTTTTATGACCTGTTTTTAAAATATTTTTCATCTTAATTTTTTCCTTTTAATTCTAGTATGTTCTGTAAAAAACTATTACTGCTTTCCTGCCTGTAGTTTAACCTATTATAAATCTGGTTAAATTAATGCAAAGTTAATGGCTATATTTTAGAGTAACCTCTTGAAATGTAATAGCTTTATTGGAACAAAACTATTTTTTTGCCAAAATTATGTGGAACTAATGAAAAATTAATTGCTTTATAAAACGCTGGCTTTTATCTAAAACTAATAATTCCTGTACATCTCTTAATCCTCGTGCAAACAGTTGGCAGGAAATAAAATCTAAGTTTACCAGTTCAAATTCCCTAAGATCCTCAGAGTCATTTTTATTTTTGCATGATCCAACCTTTTAACTTTTTCACAACTTTAATCTTAAAAAAGCAGATTTCTAATTAAATTCAGGCATATCATTCCCCTAAAGGGGAGTTAGAGACACTAAGTCTAACTCAGACTTGGGACCTATGAGCTAGTACTTTTCCATTCTTTCCAGTTCCCATTGGCATTTTTATATATCTCCCTCTAATAAAATATAGTGATTTTTATCTTTTAAGTTGATGCCTGGGACTATGCCTTTTATCTGCTGTTTACTGTGTTTCAACCCTTAAATAAATCATGCCACAAAATAAATTACTTAATCCTGTGTTTTATTTGGAAACATATTAAGGGATAGATACAGAAGGAAAAATCACTTTATGCCTCTGAATTGCTCACACTTTTATCATTTTGCATAGCATTCAAACACTATCAAGTTGTCCTATCAATAACAATTGTACACAGGAGCCACATTTGGGGACTTTTAAAAGTTTTCACTACTTTTTGATTAGGATATGTTCAAATGCCTCCCCCCCCCCCCCCACCCCCCCACAGCCAACCTGTCCTTTGTCATCAGCACTTGCTGTGATTCTGCTGTTTTAATAATAATTCATTCTAGTGTATAACTCTTTAGCAGGGAGATTATTAATCCCCAGCTACTTTTAAAAATGAGGCAACATGTGATTATTTTATCCCTTGTTTTATGCTTAACAGTTCTTCCTGTCTTCGTTTAGTAACAGAAGCTTTCTTAACACTCTGAAAGAGAAAAATAAAACATTACCCAACCTAATTTGTTTATTAAGCTCTTTTAGCATGAAAGGGAAAAAGTCCAAATTTCAAAACAGGCTTGGAGAACGCGATACGTGTGTTATCGAGAAGCATTCTCCTCCACAGACTTCTCCCCTTGAAAATGTTTTTTTCATACAGAGAATGGACCCTCGTTTCTTAGGTTAATTGCTGGAATATGATGAGGTTTGGTTGCATTTTTAGTAATTTCCGGATTCTATTCCAGGACATTTGGGATAGAGCCCAAGAGCTTAGCATGTTTTCCTTTTTTCATGGTAAAATTGTGCAAATATGCATTAGAGTGTGAAAACAAACAGTCTAATACATTTTTGCAAAGCTCTTTATGTTTACTGTTTATTGCAGATACCAGATCCTAATTAAAATGCGCCAACAAAAGCCAAGATACAAAGAACAAAGATATAACGAAACTTCATCTTTATAAAATATTTGTGATTAATCCTGGGGGATGTATGGCCTCACAGCACTGCAGTGGAATTCTAAAAGCCTTCTTCAGCCACACCAGGAAGGTGATAGAATTCAGTATTTTCTGGTAGTTCTAGAAAGACAAACCAGGCCATTGTTATTTTGGGGTGCTATATACTTCTTAGAGAGATTCTAATAGGGGCACCTGGGTAGCTCAGTTGGTTGAGCATCTGACTCTTGATTTCAGCTCAGGTCATGATCCCAAGGTTGTAGAATCGAGTCTCATATCGGGTTCCTTGCTGGGCATGGAGTCTGCTTGGGATTCTATCTTTTTCTGCCCCTTTCTCCCACATGCTCTCTCTCTCTCTCTCAAATAAAAATAAAACAAAGAGAAACTTTATAATAATTCTATAATTTAAGATTTTGATTTTTTTCACTACATATTTGAAATGAATAGCAACCAATTTCAAAGAAGTAATCCAAGGAAACATCAAAAGCATATATTTTTTTAATATGAAATTTATTGTCAAATTGGTTTCTATACAACACCCAGTGCTCATCCCAAAAGGTGCCCTCCTCAATACCCATCACCCACCCCCCCCTCCACCCCCGCATCAACCCTCAGTTTGTTCTCAGTTTTTAAGAGTCTCTTATGCTTTGGCTTGCTCCCTCTCTAACCTTTTTTTTTTTCTTCAACGTGGATAGAACTGGAGAGTGTTATGCTAAGTGAAATAAGTCAAAAGCATATTTTGCAGGGAGAGATGGATTTAGATTTGTGTTTTTTCAGTTGACATTTTCTATGAGTGTGGGAGAAATTACTTTCTGCTTTTTTGTGCATTTAGGAGAATTAAAAAGGCCAATGGAAATATGAAGGACAGTGCCAAATTAATGGAAAGGATAAGGAGTTTGGAGTCATACCAACCCGAATTTGAGTCAGTACTCAATTGATTTGTGATCTTGGATCTTGTGATCTTTAACTTCTCAGTTTCTTCACCTCCAATATGAGGATAATAATAGGGCTCTCATGGAGTTGTTGCGAGAATTAAGAAGATAAGCTAGGTAACACTCTCATCTTTGTTAGATGCAAATACTTGTGTTTCTTCAAAAGGAGGTGCACCACAACTGATGCAGTGAGATTGAAGGAAAGAGAGGAGAGTCTAGTGGATGAGGAATGTGAAACACCACTTTACCCTTGCTCTATTTTGTTTGCATTTAAAAATTGTCTCTTGGACAGCTTTTCTCTCTTATTTATTTATATATTATGGAAGGGCATATTGCAGAAGGGGACTATGTACTTTTTTAAATGGAGAAATCTTGTGAAAATCCTTTATGGACTGCAGTAATTCTCATAGTGTGACCCTTGACCAGTTTATCAGCACCACCTGGAAACTTGTTAGAAATGCAAATTCTTGGGTCTTACCCCTCACACCTACTGAATCTGGTAATGGAATCCTGTAATCTGTATCTCAACAATCTCTGTAGGTGATTGTAATGTACATTAAATTTTGAGAACCACTGGCATATCAAATTTTTGTCTTCCTTTCTCTATAATATCAGCCTTAATAAAGCACAAATCCCTACACTCACGGAGGTCTCCCTGTATATAACTACCTTAAGAACGTGGGGCCTAGATCAGACTATCTGGATTTATATCTCAGATCATTACTTATTAGTTCTGTGTTTTGGGGCAAGATACCTAATGTCTCTGTGCCTCAGTTTCTTCCTGTAGAATGGAGACAATAATAGTATTTAGCTCATGGGAAATTTGTGAGAATGGAATACACTTAGGACAGTGCCAGCCAAACAGAAAACTTTGAAGAAATATGAGTTATTATTTTGTCATCTAATAAACATAGAGGACATTGCAAAATGTAGACAATTAGCAAACCAACCAGCCCATGAAGTGTGGAATCTCAGATTGTGGCATATATTTTCTGTAATCATTCATTATTTTTTCAACAAAGAAAAAATACAGCTCAGTACAAGCCAGGCATTGTGAATGGTGGTAGAGATATGGTAGAGAATAAGAAAGATTTGATCTCTGCTTGTATGATGCTTACAAGGAGAGAGAAGTATTGAAATAATTTCACAAGTAATTAATTAACCACAATTGTGAAGAGTGCTATGAAGGAAGAGAATAGCATGCTATGATTGTGTTTAACTGGTAAGCTTGAAGCAGTGTGTGGTGAGTGACAGTGGAGGTTCAGTGAAACTTCCCATAGACAGTCTGAAGCTGAGCCCTGAAGGATGAGTGGGAATTTTCTAGGCAAAGAAGGGTGTGAGGGCCAGCATTCCAGGGAGAGAGAAGAGCATGTATGAAGACTCTGAGGTGGAGAGGAGCTGAAGAAGGCCAGTGTGGCTGAGGTATGGGGCAAAACAAGGTTTAATTATCCCAGTGGTGATGGATAGCTATTAAGGGATCTAAACAAGGAAGTGACATTTGTTTTTAGAATCTTCTAGCAAAGTGGGAAAAGTGGGAGGGCTCCTGTGATGTTACAAGGAAACTGGAAGCTATAGTTGTAATCCAGGAGAGAGGGGATAGTGACTTGTTGGAAGAAATGAAGAAAGGCTAGTCGAATTTGGGAATTGTGGACTTGGTGAGATATGGAATGGGAGACAGAGGGAGATGTCAAGTATGTGTCCTCAAGGCTATTGACATTCAATTTCTGCAATAAGAAGCACAAAGAAGAAACAGGTTTTCTGGAAGATCATAAGTTCAGGGGAGTATGAGGAGCCTGTAGAGCATCAAAGAAAGAACATATAGTAGGCAGTTGGTTATATGACATCAGAGAGTTGGAGACCTGTCCAGTAAAGGGTGTGGTTGGTACATGTAGAGTAAGTGAATCGATGGGAATGGATAAACTTATCCAGGAAGACTTTAGGATGTTCTAGGATGGATTGCAGCAAAACACTGGTATTTACAGGTGAAGCAGAGGAGGACCAGACCTTAAAGGAGGCCAGACAGGGAGAAAAGCAGGCTGGGATGTCACAGAAGCTAAGGGAAGAGAAGGCTTCACAATGGAGGAGGAAGTCAACTGGGCCAAGTATGATGGGAACTGAAAAGTATCCATGGGAGTAAGCTAAACAAAGGTCCTTGGCAACCTTAGTAAGAGCATTTTTTGAGGAAAAATGTCTTATGGGATGAATGGGAAATGAGGAAATGGAAATCACAAAGTTAGACATATTTGGCTGAGCAAGAGCAAATAGAAATAAGATGACAATTTCAGGGTGACATGTAGCCAAAGGAGGATGGTTATATATAGAGGAGAGGGTTGAATACATTTTAAAAATGGCAGGAAGAAAATCAGGGAGTGTAAGAAGTTGAAGATACGTGAAGTGGGCATGTTGATGGTGGGGGTTTTGAGGAAGCAGGAAGGAAAAAACTGCAGTAGAGATGGAGCGATTGGCTTTATGCAGCCTTAGAAAGTACAGGCGTCTCCTCTATTGTAACAGAAGGTCAGGGGGATGTAGTGAGTGTACATGCTGGTGGGTTTGTAGGTTTGGTGGTGGGAAGTTGAGAGGTTTCTGTTTGGTGGCTTCTATTTTCTCTGTGAAGGAGTAGGCAAGGCCATCTGTTGAGTGTGATAGAGAAGGTGTGAAGGTTAGGGATTTGAGGAAAGTGAAGACTGTTTGAAATAATCATTGAGAACGGAAGAGGGAGGTGATCAAAGAAATGTGGCATGATTATTGTGAGACTCCAGATGAGACTGATGACCGAGGATTTATAATGGTGTGACTGTTTGTGATCTTCTGCTCCCACAAGCCTGATAGATTAGTTGGGACACAAACATGCAAACAGTTATCTACAACATAATGTGGAAAGTGCAGTGCAGGGCATTATGGGAGTTCACGGGAGGGAGGCTTCTAACTTGGGATCTAATGTAAGGAAGCATTAGCCAGGTGAAGAGAAGGAACAAGAGTGGGCAAATGTGAATAAGCTAAGAGGTGTGGGAGAACATGGCTCCCTTGTGAGACTGAAGGAAGTTCCCAGGCAGAGCATAGTGTGAGGATGTGGGGGATGCAGGTGGGACTGAGTAGTTAGAAGAGAAGCTGGACTGGGGGTAGGTGGGCAGCTCAAGCACTGTCTAAGCCAGTGCTTCACCAGATGTGGTCCCTGGGCCAACAGAATCCAACAGTATCAGCATCACTTGGGACCTTGACAGAAAAGCAAATTCTTGGGCTCTGCTCCAAAACTAATCTATCAGAAATTCCAGAAGTGGGTCCAGTGATCTGTGTTTTACCAATTCCTCCAAGTGATGCTGATTCACACTAAAGCCTAAGAACCAGTGCTCGAAGCAATGGGGAGCCATTGGTGAAAGTGACTGTTTAGCAAGAGGATGACATGATTTATGAGGGTCTCTGGCCACCTTTTGGGGAATGGAGGTCCTATTTGTGGATCCCAGACAAGGATATCAGCAGGGCTAAATCTTTCAGCTGAGTTACACCCCCTTGGGCAATGTCTCCCAGCCAATGTTCCCATGATGACCAGAACCAGCTGTCCCCTTGGAAGCTCCCTGAGTGTACCTTTCTAGCAGCTCTCTGCTGCCCCCCTCTGTTCACAGGCCTCATTCATGGTTCCCAGGCCCACGCTTCCCAGACCTTGATAAATCCAGTTTCGGCATCTCCCTGAGTCTTTCTGTACCCTCAGGTTTGCCAGACGGTTGACTAATGTCAATATAGTATATTAATTAGACACTATTATTTGACATTCTTTGAATGGAAGACTTTAGAAAGTCAGGAAAGACTACCAATTAAGCAGTTAATTATCTCTGGGACATATCTCTGGGACAAGGCTGTACCTTATATCCTCTTGCATTTCCAGGAAACATTTTTTAAAATATAGCATGCTGATATCTCTTCATAAAAGCTCTTTCAGGGGCAGAAGACACCTTGTGTCTGAAATAAAGAACCTATTTGAAGGCTTTTTTCCATGGGTACTAAGGATGTGACATCAGAAGACCTGGTGTGGGATAAACTGATTCCATCAAATTCCACTATCTCTCCCTCTCTATAATGAAATTTTCTTAGTGAGTTGGCTAGTCTGCTCTTTCTTTCATTTAGAGACATAGAGAAGGATGGCTTTCCTACAGACACAGATTGGATAGGTAATACTGTTTAAAGATAATGGAATCATTTCAGGAAGAATGATACAAGTTGCCTTTCATCCAGTGATAACTAAGCAAAATAATATGATGCCTCTTAAACATGCATGAGGCCAGTTGTGGTGTCCAAAAGGGAGTTGCATGTGATTTGGAATCAGCCATGCTGGTGTTAGAATCTTGGTCTTGCCAGTCACCAGAAGTAATTTACTGCTGGCAAATTACTTAATATGTTTGGGCTTTCATTTTCTCTTTTGTAAAATGGGTTGTTATGATAATTAGAGAGGATAATGTAATCTAGGGTAGCTAGTAGGTGATCACTAATTATTAGTGAATAATTGGTAGTATGTGAATGAAATTTTAGCCTTCTTACATTTCCCTAATCAATTACCACTTCAATTTATCAAAAATATTTCCCATTTTCTCATGTTCTTATTTTATTTTTTAAGAGTTTATTTATTTATTTTGAGAGAGACAGAGGCGGCACAAGTGACGGTGGGGGTAGCACAGAGAAGGAGAGAATCCCAAGCAGGCTCTGCACAGATAGCATGGAGCTCAAACATGGGGCTCAAACCCACGAACCGTGAGATCATGACCTGAGCTAAAATCAGGATGCTCAACTGACTGAGCCACCCAGGTGCTCCTCGAGTTCTTATTTCGTTCTTCGATTATCACCTTTAGGTCGTCAGCACCTTTTTTGTATGCCATAACTCTACCCACACACATGTCTGTATGCATGACTATTCATATATCCTTGAGTCTCAAAGAGTCATGAGGGATCTTGCTTGCTCCTCCCCTTTCATAAACTTCAAAAGAAGTGCTCTTTTTACTACATTATTCATTAAGGTAAGAAATAATGTCTGAAGAACTCTGAGAATTTCATGCTTATGAATATAAGCTGCAATACTTTCTTCGAACTAATAATGATGAATTACTAAAGACAGGATGATAAGCAATACAATCCCAGGAAAGTTGATAGGACAGCTCTGGAATATACCTTGACTGTGGTCAAGGTTGATGGTAGAATCTACTCTTCCCAAACTAGACATCTCAACTTGGATCTTTAATCTTAACTTGTTTAATACTTCCATTAATATGCATATTTTATTATTTTCTCCTGGAATTGCAAACTAACAGAAGTCTATGATGTGTCACTCTAGAGGTTCAGTGAATCAGAAGGAGGGGTGGTTCAAGAATCAGGAGGAGAAAGAGGCGATCTAGACCCAGGCTAATCAAACTAGGTTAATATGTTACTTTACCAGCTATGTCCAAGGGACTCCACAATAAGTTTTAAAGCTTCCAGAAGGAGATAGGGCTTTAGCTGAGTCACAAAATTTGGGGGTGGATTCTGATAGAAAGGGGAGAATATTCTAACCAGGGGAAACAATATGAACAAAGCCATGGAAAAGGAGATCGACTGGCCGTGATCTAAAGACAATGAGTATACCTGTTTGGCTGGAGTGTAGTAGGAAGTATTTCTGGTAAGGTACTTTGGGTTAGACTGAGAGAAATCTTGAATAGTAGAAGAGGAATTATCAAGGCTTTAGTGGGAAGAATCCACTTCCTAGCTCACTCATGTAGTTGTTGGCAGAATTCAGTTCCTCATGGGCTGTTGTATTGAGGCCTCAGCTCCTCAAAAGCTGTTAGCCGGATGCCTCTCTTGGTTTTTTGCCATATGGGCCTCTCCATAGGGCATCTCGCAATGTGGCTGAATGCTATATCAGAGTGAGCAAGTGAGAGAGCAAGAGAGAGCACCAGCAAGAGAAAGAGAGCAGCAAGATGGAAGCACAGTCTTTTGTATCTTACCATGGAAGTGATATGCCATCACTTTTGTTGTATTCTATTTGTTAGAATGTGTTAGAACTCTTTTGTCACTAGACTTGGCCTACATTCAAGGGGATCATTACACAACAGCATTAATACCAGGAGGTGAGGATCGTTGGGGACCATGTCAGAAGCTGCCTACCACAGCTACAGTTATTTATTACAATTTTTGTTGTCTTCCCAAAAGGCTTTAGGCTCCTGGAGGGGGCTAGTGCTTTCCACATAAGTACTTAATAAATTATTTATTGAATAAATGAGATGATGTTTGCAAAGACTTTTAGAGGTCTCTATTTTTTTTTTAAGTTTATTTATTTTGAGAGAAAGAGAGAATACGAGTAGGGGAGGGGCAAAGAGAGAGGGAGAGAGAGAATCCAACGCAGGCTCTGCACTCTCAGCACACTGCATGATGTGGGGCTTGAACCCACAAACCGTGTAATCATGACCTGAGCTGAAATCAAGAGTCAGACACTTAATAGACTGAGCCACCTAGGTGCCCCTAGAGATCTCTAAACTAGTTTTTGACTTAGATGTTTGGGTATTGATGGTCTCTTCAATTGGTCAACTGTGTACTGGAGATATAATGAGCCCCTTTGACAAAAATTTGACCCTAAGTACAAGGACCTAGTTCACTTTGTTGGATGTAAGAACTCAGGGTTGAGCTGTATGTTTGTGCCATGTCAAAAAATGCCTGGATGAGGGGATGAGTGGGTGCCTAAATCTAGTCCATATTCCACAAACCAAGCTGTGTGCCCTGGCATGAAGCTGTCAGTCCAGAGGGTAATGAAATTAATCCAAACAGAGGGGATATTTTTTTGTAAGTAGCACAAGGGCTGCAATTGTGGTTCTCTAGGAAAGCATCAGCCTTGACCTCCCCACTCCTATTTACTTTCACCTGTTTTCCCTGAACTAGGCCCTCTAAAATGGGCTTGAGGGAGTGAGGGTGAACAAAGTCCCATGCCACACCTGACTTCTGGGAGGATTATATTTTGTTTTGGGAGGAATTTGAGAGCCCAGGAGAGAAGGTGCCATGCAAATGCAGGCAAATTCCATCATCCTTATTAAACTGCCAAGAAAATTCTGTGCACATAGTGATACCACCCTCTTCCTGAGTGCTTGGTTTGACCTGACAATAGCAAACAAACAGCAAGCTGTGATCTGTTTTTAATTCCAAATGAAAATCCACCCCAAATAGAGGCAAGAAGGAAAAAATCAGCTCAGCAACGATGTGTGCTTTGGCTGAGGACCCCAGGAAGGCTTGCTTCTGTTAACCTCAGCCCATTTCCCTCCCCTACTTACCCGTTATTCCTGAAAAACTCAGCTCACACCGCTGTAATGGTTGTGTGTTGAGGATAAGGATGTTGACAATAGGGTTTAAGCTGCATAAATATCTGAAATTGCTGTTAGTCCCCACCAATTGCCAGCAAAAAAAGCGGAAGGAGATGATATATGGAGCATAAGTTATCAGGAGGGGGGCCAGGAAGTAAGTAACGTGGAATCTGGCAACCAGCTCTGGGTGTAAAAGACACTCTGACAAGGTGATCACGGGCCACCCACAATTGTTATGCAGCTAGAAGAAGTTATTTTGACAGGACATGTGGCACACTTCAAATAGAGGAATCAAACCCCCAAATGATTAGTGGTATGTTACAGAAACGTTCTGGATTAAAGAACAGGCTATTATAGTAATTGAGGGATAGTATATATGTAGGCTCCAAATACTCCTTTTGTATCTTCCATTTATTTAGTTATGTGGATGGTGATGTGTGGAGAGAGAAAGGAAAGAAGACAGAAAAATGGTTTATAAGAAAAAGGATAAATGCCAGTTATGACTGCCATTTTTATGCTCCCCAGACCTCTGGCTTTCTCTTGGCATCGATGGCAATGGGTTCTTCAAGATTTTTTCTCAAAGAACTCTTCCTGTTGTATTCCACAGAATGCAGCAAAAGTGAGAAAGATTAGACCAGTCTCATGTGTGCCCTGTCAGGTCAAATGTTTGTGTACAGGTCATCATTCCACCCCAGCTCTTTGCTTTCTGTCCTCTCCAACATGACCCTGGGCCTGCATTCCAGTTTCTCACTCATACTACTGAGCCATTGGCTTGAGACCATGTGGTCTCCCTCTTTCTCAAAGTCTTCTTTGAATCTCACCAACTCCAAAAAAAACACTTTTATTAAATTGTAGTAGGAGAGTTTTGGGTGAAAGAAAAAATTAATTTGGGGCGCTTGGGTGGCTCATTCGGTTAAGTGTCTGACTTCAGTTCAGGGCATGATCTCACAGTTTGTGAGTTTGAGCCCCACATCAGGCTCTGGGCTGACAGCTCAGAGCCTGGAGCCTGCTTCAGATCCTGTGTCTCCCTCTCTTCCCCTCCCCGCCCCTTTCTCAAATATAAATATTTAAAAAATTAATTCATTGGATGAAGTGTTTTATTGAATAAAAGTTAGGGAATTCTAGACCCTGGTGTATCCCTATTGATTTGTGTGCCCAGTATGCTCCTCACTCCCTGCCACAACCTTTTTCTGAGAATCATTTCCCCCTTCTTTTCCAAAAATGTAGTATGTGCAGGAGATGTAGTTGTCTGTCACAGTCATGTGTTCTGGTCACAAATTACAGATGTGGGAGTGGTCATATAAATAAAACTGGGTGTATCCGTTAGCTTATGCTGTCAAACAAATTACACCAAAGTTTGATGGCTTAAAAGAATATTCATTCTTGTTCATGAGTCTGAGGGTCAGCTGGGGTGGCTCTGCTTCATGCTACAGGCCTGCAGATACCTGGGTCAGCTCTGTTCACTGTATATTCATTCTGGAGCCCGGGCTGAAGGAGCAGCAGCTACCTGGGGAAATGTCTTCTTACAGCAATGACAGATGTGTAAAATGTCAAGTAGAAATATACAACAATTTACCCTTTTAAACTCCTGCTGTTCTCTGGTCTTGCTTGGGCCATCTGGTTTCCCATTTCTCTACAACTTCCTTTCTCTGTGAGGCTAGTTAAAAGAACTAGAGAGTAAGGTGGGAGGTCCCACTCAGACATTGTCAAAGGAATGCTCAGAGATCAAAGTATTTAGAAAAGGAAAGAAAAAATTCACTTGTACAGTGCAAGGAAGTCAGACTTCAGAAAGACTGGCTAGGGACACCTGGGTGGCTCAGTTGGTTGGGCGTCCGACTTCAGCCCAGGTCATGATCTCACGGTTTGTGGGTTCGAGCCCTGTGTTGGGCTCTGTGCTGACAGCTCAGAGCCTGGAGCCTGCCTTGAATTCTGTGTCTCCCTCTTTCTCTGCCCCTTCCCTACTCACACTCTGTCTCTCTCTGTCTCTCAAAAATAAACATTGAAAAACAAATTAAAAAAAAAAAAGAAAGACTGGCTAACCTGTTAAGAACATAACCAGTATTTAAGGAAAAACTGCAAAATTATCAGTTGTCAAGAATATATTAATCTATTCATGGTGAAAACAGCAACTTGCTTACGTGATTATCATATCCACAAAAGTCATGATGTATTTTCAGATACCAGCTTAGCAAAAGTTGGGGATAAAATTGTTTTTTGTTAGAGAATTTCAGGTTTACAGGAAATATTAAAGGATTTTTAAAAAAATATATTGACTGTCAAGTTGACTAACATACAGTGTATACAGCATGCTCTTGGTTTTGGGGGTAGATTCCCATGATTCAGTGCTTACATACAACACCCAGTGCTCATCCCAACAAGTGCCCTCCTCAATGCCCATCACCATTTTCCCCCCTCCCCTACCCCCAGCCCCATCAACCCTCAGAGAACCCTTGTTCTCTGTATTTAAGAGTCTCTTATGGTTTGCCTCCCTCCCTCTCTGTTTGTAACTGTTTGTTTCCCCTTCCCTTCCCCCATGGTCTTCTGTTAAGTTTCTCAAGTTCCACATATGAGTGAAAACATATGATATCTGTCATTCTCTGACTGACTTATTTCACTCAGCATAGTACCTTCCAGTTCCATCCACGTTGCTGCAAATGGCCAGATTTCATTCTTTCTTATTGCCAAATAGTATTCCATTGTATATTTAAACCACATCTTCTTTATCCATTCAGAAGTTGATGGACATCTTTTCATAATTTGGCTATTGTTGAAAGCGCTGCTATAAACATTGGGGTACTATAAACATATGCCTCTATGAATCAGCACTCCTGTATCCTTTGGATAGATTCTTAGTAGGGCTGTTGCTGGGTCATAGGGTAGTTCTATTTTTAATTTTTTTGAGTAACCTCCAAACTGTTTTCCGGAGTGGCTGCACCAGTTTGCATTCCCACCAACGGTGCAAGAGGGTTCCCGTTTCTCCACATCCTTGCCCGCATCAGTTATTTCCTGAGTTGTTAATTTTAGCCACTCTGAATGGTGTGAGGTAGTATCTCAGTGTGGTTTTGATTTGGGGGACTAGAAGCATATAAGATGATCATGGTCATTTTAAAATATGTCTACAAATTCTTTGAAACTATGGTGGATTCCTCTAATTCCTCTTTACTTGATGGTGGACCAGACTTCATGAATTGCTTCTAAATAACGTAATGTGGTAGAAGAGATGGTGTGTGGCTTTTGAGTTTAGGTCATTAAAGGCATTGCAGTCTCCACCTTGCTTGTTCTTGGATCACTTTCTCCAGGGGAAGCCAGCTGTCATGTCACAGGGACACTCAAGCAGCCCTATGGGAAGGCCCATGTGGTGAGAAACTGAGACCTCCTACCAACAACCAGCACTACCTTGTCAGGCATGTGAGTGAGTCCCTTGATAACAGATCTTTCAGCCTTTTGATAATTGCAGCCCTGACTGACATTTTAACTGCAACCTCATGAAAGACCCTGACCCAAAACTACTCACCTAAACTACTTCTGGATTTCTGACCTAAGAAACTATGTGAGATAATAAATGTTCATTGTCTTAAGCTGCTAAGTTTTGGGGTAATTTGTTATGCAGCAATGGTTAACTAATACAATGGGCCTATTGTTTTTGGTTTATCACAGGTTGTAATTTTTGATTATGGTGTTTGTGGTGGTGGATATTTTTGATTAGTATTATTTGATTATATATTATCATAAAATGCTTAGATATATTGGAAGTAAGACACAGTGCCAATATCTGGCCTAGTATGAGCAGTCTAACTCACATTTATAGGTTCTGCATTAAGGTATAATGCACCAATAAGGTGCTAATAATATACTGATTCTTTGTGTAGCTGATGCAAGTTTATTGCAGAATAGTAGGAACACCTGGCATGGAAGGACTCAGGCTATTAGATTCTAAGATTCTTGAAGGCAGGGACCATGTTTGTTTTGGTAACCCCAGTGTAACTCAGTACCAAGTACAGTATCTGCACATACTATGTGAACTCAGTGAATGTTTACTGAATGAATGAATTCCTGGGTGGAAGTGATAATATCACCAAAATACTGTCAAAACCTCACCTAGGTGCTTAAAGAGATACCTAGATATTTTCTCTACAAACTGTGCTTTTGGCTTCTTTGGTGGTTATATTCTCTCTGTAATAATATCATTTTTCAGTGCAGGAACAGATGCTTCCTGATTGGAGTATAAACTGAATACAAATCCTTTCCATTTGAAAAGCACGGTGATACTTTTGTAACATCATCAAATGTCCCTTGGGAAGTGGTAGATTTGGACATTCCATTTAATCACCTCCTGCCAAATATTGCTTGGACTTTTACCAGTTTCTTGCTGGTAGACTCAGTCTCTTTTCCTCCCAGACTGTTGGGGTTCAAAGTCCTTTGGCTTCAGCCCTTCTTTGTTTGAGACACGTGGAAAGTACGGATCCCCCTACTTGTCTGCCATGTTGGCTGAGTTCCATAGCGCTTGGACTTTTATTAGGACCCATGAGCCAGTAGAACAGTAGGGTCTTAACTTTTGACAATCTCCACCATCATATCTTCTAAATGTCATAATAATGACATTGGACTACATAATAATTGAAATAAAAAACATTAATTATATAAAAACTGTCCTGATTAAATTCCACTTGTATTACATTATCAAACTCACTAAAGGTTTGACCTAAACCTCTACCTTTGCATGACTTACATCTAAATATCATGCCCAGTGGTTGTACACTGACCATAAATTTTCCAACTCATCGCTTATCAGTAAGGAACCCCTGTGGTCTGTATACATACATATTAGATCCCAGGTTTCAAAAATACCTATTAGGGTGCTTGGCACAGAGTAGGTGCTGTGAATATTTGATGGATGATGAATGAATTGAATGAATAAGTTAAAACAATGCACCATCATGTCTACTAGCAATTTCTTTACCCAATGACCCTCCTAGGCAGCAAACTGACCTGGCATATGATAAGGCATTATGGTAAAATGAGATGAAGATCGGCACTTACTGGCACTTACTGGGGCCAATTTAATCATTGGTAGTCATAGGTGAGTGTTCATGGACTATGAGCATTTCAAAGATCTATAAAAATGTTTGAGAAGTGAAATAATTTATTTACCTAGCCCTTTATTGATGGACATTTATTTTGTTTCCAATCTCTTGTTAGAATTGAGGCTGAAGTGAGTTACTTTGTACATATGTCATTTTCCTGGATGCCAGTATATCTGTAGGATAAATACCTAGATGAAAATATGCTGGGTCAATAGTTCTATGAATCTGTAATTTAGATGACTATTTCCAACTGACACCAAAAGTAAAAGCAACAGCAACAAAACAAAATAAATAAGTGGTACTACATCATACTAAATAGCTTCTTCACAGCAAAGGAAGTCATCAACACAATAAAAAGGTCACCTATGGAATAGGAGAAAATATCTGCAAATTATATATCTTATAATGGGCTATCTAAACTACATAAAGAACTCATACAACTCAATAGCAAAAAAACAAATAATCCAGTTCAAAAATGGGCAGAAAATCTGAATAGACATTTTTCTGAAGAAGATATACAGATGACCATGAAGTACCTGAAAAGATACTCAACATCTTCAGCCATGAGGGAAATACAAATCAAAACCACAATGAGATATCACCTTATACCTCTTAGAATAGCTGTTATCAAAAACACAAGAAATAACACATGTTAGCAAGGATGTGAAGGAAAGGGAACCATGTGTACTGTTGGTGGGAATGTCGATTGGTTTAGGCACTATGAAAGCCGGTATGGAGATTCCTCAAAAAACTAAAAAAAGAACTAACATATGATCCAGTAATTCCACTTTGGAATATTTATCAGAAGAAAACAAAAACACTAACTTGAAAAGATATATGTACCCCACATTCATTGCAGCATTATTTACAATAGCCTAGATACGAAAACAACTCAAATGTCTACAATAGATGAATAGATAAAGAAGATGTAGTAAATATATACCATAAATACACACACACACACACACACACACACACACACACACACACACACAATGGAATGTTATTCAGCCATAAAAAAAATAAAACCTTGCCACTTGTGACAACATGGATGGACCTCGAGGGCATTGTACTATGTGAAATAAGTCAGATACAGAAAGAAAAATACTGTATGATCTCTTTTATATGTGGAATCTAAACAACAACCGCAACAACAATAAAAATACAACTGACTTCATAGATAATAGAGAACAGATTGGTGGTTGCCAGAGGTGGGGAGTTGGGGAATGTGTGAAATGGATGAAGAGGATCAAAAGGTTAAAAAAATAATATCAGAAAGAAGGTTTGATATGGTAAACAAATAAATAGGTAGAAAATGTAGGTAAATCTAATGTGGTAGGCTTTTGAATGGGACAAAATAATGATGCTGGGTTTGTTTTACAACACCTAACATAAAAACAGAAAAAGTGCCTGGAATGGCGAAGAAAACACTCAAGCAACATCCTCAACAAAGCTAACTTACAAGTTACCCCCAAAATTCCCAAAACACAACAGCAAGATGCTCACAGACCCCTCTTGGGTTTAACAACTGTGCAAAAGTAGATGAGAGGAGAAAAAGGAAGTTCTAATAGTTCTAGAAGTCTCATAATCCAGAAAATGTCAGCAAATATTCCTGCCACATGTTGAGGAAATTGAGAGAAACAAGGAAATAAAATTACAAGCTTTTATTTGTGACTGAGAGCTTAAAAACATTCACAAAGTCCCACTAACTTCCAGCATGATCAGAGGGTCCTGGGGTGGTTAATCTCTGAAGAGCTGTGCCTTCAGAACAGGTAACCACTAGCCACTAAAACGGCTATTAAGGTAGTCTGGATTGTAATTTACTGAAAGTATTAGCCATACACCAGTTTTGGGAAACTTAGTGTCAAAATGAAAAACTATATCTCAATGGCTTTTTATTTCAATTATAAATGGAAATGATATTATTTATGATAGACTGGGTCACATAAAATTTATTGTTAAAAATTAATTTCACCTAATTTCTTTTTAGCTTTTATAATGTGTCAAGTGGACTCACATATGCCTACTAGATGGTGCTACTCTAGAGGCTCAGACATAACTCAAGAATCTTCCTTACAAACTGCCAGAGGCAGTTTTTAATTTTTTCCATTTTTTCCATTAAAAAAATACTGAGAGTTGGGGCACCTGGGTGGCTCAGTCAGTTAAGTGACTGACTCTTGTTTTCCCCTCAGGTCATGATCTCACAGTTTGTGAATTCCAGCCCCGCATTGGGCTCTGCAGCTGACGGTGCTGAGCCTGCTTAGGATTCTCTCTCCCTCTCTCTCTCTGCCCCTCGGGCTCTCTCTCTCTCTCTCTCTCTCTCTCTGAATAAATAAACAAACTTAAAAAAAAATAAAACCTTTAAAAAAATTCTGGGAGTAGAATTGAAATTGAGTAGAAAAGAAATACTAGAGTAAGTGAACAAATTCAGGTACTGAACTAAAAGGGTTCTATAAGAAGCAGTTAAATCCAGAATGTGGGAATTCCTATAGGAAAAAATGACTCAGTTTCTCTGACAAATCAAAGGTATGAAAAAGGAAGGGGATATTTAAAAGATTAAAATAAATTTTAAAAAAATGGCAGGGAATTTTAGTCCTATAATGTGCCCAAAAGAGGAAGAAAAATAATATTTGTGAAGAGCCTGTAACCTGGCAATATCAATAGTTAGCCATTATAGAACACTAAATGTCAGACATTTTTCTAAGTACATTACCTCATTGACCCACAGTAGCCCTATAAAGTTGGATGACAGACTCCCCTTGGCCAATAAAATCCATTTTCCCTTTCTTCTAAAAAAATGGAGCTGAATACATGGGCTTCCAGCTAGACACTGTATTTCCCAGCTTTCTTTGAAGCAGGTGAATATGTATGGGTCAATATGTGAGTGGAAAAAAGTGCAACTTATGGGTCATCTCCAAAGAAGATAATCTTTTTGCCCCAGATCACGGTTCTGTTTCCATTCCTGTAAGCTAGTTCGCAGGTATGCCCCGGAACCAACTTTGACAAAGCAAATGACAACAATTACCTAGGAGAAAGTAGGGTAACAAGATGAGGGGAAGTGGGGTCTGTGAATGAACGAATAGAGCAGAAATGCTCAACTCACTGGATCACAAACTGGGAGCTGCTACATGAGAGGAAGAAACTGCTATAACCTTTAAGCCACTATATTTTTTGTGACACTTTATTTACCCCAATTAATTTTAGGTAGGTATATTATTCTTCTCATTTTACAAATGAGAGACTGAGGCACGGGCAGTTAAGTAACTTGCCTATGATTGCGTAGCTAATGAATAAGAGATACCTTGTTTTGCATTCAGGCAACATGATTCCAGAGGCCACAGTTTAAAATATTACATTATCTTTTGTGACCTCTCAACTCATTGGGATATTTAGGAGTGGCTATGATGAGAGCATCTTATATTCTCAGTTACTTATTCTGTATTTCCATTCTATGGACTATCATATGTGGGAAACGGAATGGACATGAAATGACTGTTGGTGACTAAGTTGCCTTTTACCACATTACCTTGTCTCTCCATTCAGGGAGAGGTATAGATTAAGCATTATATCTTGTCTCTTTGTCTACCTTTTATGGAACTTTCAAGCCTTTGAAAGCCTAAGGGGATGGACACCCTCCTTCTCTGCTCTTCCCCAAGCCCATTTATCCTGAAGAAATTTCTTCAGAACAAACTGTGCTCAAATTATATGTAACCCTTAGGCCTCATTTAGGAATACCAGTCTGAGGCCAACCTTCCAATCTAGCAATTAAAGGAAGGCTCTGAATGCTGTGGTTGACCACTACATTTAACTGCCCTAGAAAAGACATCAGAAAGATTTTTATGTCTATTAGGGCTGTCAAAATTGGTATAAGAATATAGATTTTCCTGTCTTGTTAAATCTGGCTAATCTCAGTCAACAACAATGTGGACAATATAATGAATAGACATTTTATACAAAGGAATAACTGCCAAACAGATAGGTATAGTGAAGCCATGATCATTACCTCTTTGAAAATTCTACCATGACCACAATATACTTTTTTATTAGCTTTATACACACTGAGTGACTTTCAGAAGATTCCATAATCAATATTTTCTCCTTCAGCACCCTGAGAAAATAGAGATATTCAAATGATGGTGCCATAAATATCTGTGGAGAATAATCACAATGTCTAAGATTTTTCCTGGGGAAAAAGCATCCTCATGATTCTGTAGGAACAGAAACACTATGTTTCTGGAAGTTAATAGTACATATATAAATATGGCCACTCACATGTTTAATATCCACACTGTTAGAGATTGCCTATACAAATATATCTTTTTAAAATTTTTAAAATTTATTTATGTATTTACTTCTTTATTTATTAATGAGAGAGTGCAATTGCAAGTAGGGGAGGGGCAAAGGGAGAGGGAGAGAGAGAATCTTAAGGAAGCTCCATGCCCCGTATGGAGCCAGACTTGGGGCTAGAACTCATGACCCTGAGCCTAGAGCCAAGAGTCAGATGCTTAGCCAACTGAGTCACCAAGGCACCCCCAAATCTGTCTTCCAGAAGAAATAATAACCAGTACTTTTCTTTCAATAATACCATCATTGATAGTCATATAGGAATCATGGGGGATTTCTTGTAGAAACTGGGTGTTTTTATCCTTTATGAGAGTAGGATTATGATTTCCTCCTCCATACAATAAAAATGAGCTGCTCCGTGCTAATTAAGTTATTATCTCTAAGCTCCAAACTCACCCTTTGCTTTGTGATCCTGGACCTGGGATTCTGCAAACCACATTACCGCTTTACAAGCTGATTCCATGTAGTGCCAGTAAGGGGCACTAGAGGGAAACTGCATGATTGGAGGAGGAAAGAGGGACCTGCTCCTTCCTGTTCTAGTTTTGCTTCCTGTTTCTGTGGCTATAAGCCCAGCCATGCTTTCTCACCCAGGTAGGGGCAGTTCCTCTCTATGGTAGCATCAGAGTCTGGTTTGCAGTTCCTCCAGCACTTGTAGAGCTTTCACTGCTCCCCTTTCAGATGCCAGCACCAGTTAGGTGTTAGGTGAATCCCCTCCTCAGAAGTCCTGTGGCCAGGACCCTCCTATGAACTCAGGGACACCAACACTAGGTGAGCAGTGCCCCCCACTCAGACGTCTAGGTTTCAATTACAATTACAATTAGAAAAGAAGTCCCTTTTCTAAGCAAGTTTTAATAATTCCAGCCTATTTATTCTCTCAGACCTGGGGGTGGTGGCTGTTTGCTGAAGTTGTTACCTCCAAGATGCCTTAGGGTTCTCTTTTTATCCTTTTATTTGCCCAACTAATTTTTATATTGAAATTTCTCTGTTAATACAGAGTTAGAACAAACAATTCTAAAATTTGTGTAGAACCAGAAAAGACCCTGAATAGCCAAAGTAATGTTGAAAAAGAAAGTCAAAGCCGAAGGCATCACAATTCCAGATTCCAAGCTGTATTATAAACCTGTAATCGTCAAGACAGTATGGTACTGGCACAAAAACAGGCACATAGGTCAATGGAACAGAATAGAGAACACAGAAGTGGACCCACAAATGTATGGCCAACTAATCTTTGACAAAGCAGGAAAGAATATCCAATGGAAAAAAGATAATCTCTTCAGTAAATGGTGCTGGGAAAACTGGAAAGAGACATGCAGAAGAAAGAAACTGAACCACTTTCTTACACCATACACAAAAATAAATTCAAAATGGATGAAAGACCCAAATGTGAGACAGGAAACCATCAAAGTTCTAAAGGAGAAAATAGGCGGCAACCTCTTTGACCTCAGCCACAGCACCTTCTTACTAGACATGTCTCTGGAGGCAAGGGAAACAAAAGCAAACATGAACTATTGGGACCTCACCAAGATAAAAAGCAAAAGATTTTGAGAGAAGGAAACACTCAACAAAATTAAAAGGCAACCAACAGAATGGAAAAAGAAATTTGCCAATGACATATTGGATAAAGGGTTATTATCCAAAATCTATAAAAAAAACTTATCAAACTCAATACCCAAAAAACAAATAATCCAGTGAAGAAATGGGCAGAAGATATGGACAGACACTTTTCCAAAGAAGACATCCAGATGGTTAACAGACACATGAAAAGATGCTCAACATCACTTATCATCAGGGAAATACAAATCAAAACCACAATGAGACACCACATTGCGCCTGTCAGAATGACTAACATGAAGAACTCAGGAAACAACAGATGTTGGTGAAGATGTGGAGAAAGGGGAACACTTTTACACTGTTGGTGGGAATGTAATCTGGTGTAACCACTCCAGAAAACAGTATGAAGGATCCTGAAAATATTAAAAATAGTACTACCCTATGACCCAGCAATTTTAGTACTAGGTATTTATCCAAAGGATACAAAGATGCTGATTTGAAGGGGCACTTGCACCCCAATGTTTTATAGCAGCATGATCAACAATAGCTAAGTATGGAAAGAGCCCAAAAGTCCATAGACTGATGGATGGATAAAGAAGATGTCGTATATATATATACAATGGAGTATTACTTAGTGATCAAAAAGAATGAAATCTTGCCATTTGCAACAACATGAATGGAACTAGAATGTTTTCTGCTACGTGAAATAAGTCTGTCGGAAAAAGACAAATGTCATGATATTACTCATATGTGGAATTTAAGAAACAAAACAGATGAACATAGAGGAAGGGAAGGAAAAATAAGATAAAAACAGAGAGGGAGGCAAACCATAAAGACTCTTAAATACAGAAAACAACTTGAGGGTTGCTGGAGGGGTGTTGGATAGAGGGATGGACTAAATGGGTGATGGGCATTAAGGAGGGCACTTGTTGGGAAGAGCACTGGGTGTTATATATAAAGTGATGAATCACTAAATTATACTCCAGAAACCATTATTACACTATGTATTGACTAACTTGGATTTAAATAAAAATAAATAAATAAAAAATTGGGGCACCTGGGTGGCTCAGTGGGTTAAGCGTCCAACTTTAGCTCAAGTCATGATCTCAAGGTCCGTGGGTTTGAGCCCCACATTGGGCTCTGTGCTGACAGCTCAGAGCCTGGAGCCTGCTTCGGATTCTGTGTCCCCCTCTCTTTCTGCCCCTCCCCTGCTTGCACTCTGTCTCTCTCTTAAACCTTAAAAAAATTTTTTTAAAATAAATAAATAAATAAAAATAATTTCTCTGTTAAGACAACTGGTGTCAGTTTTTGCATTTTGAGTGGATTCTGATGCATGTTCCGTATTCCCATGTCAGAGAAGTGGCTTAACAGCAAGTAAAGATCATACGTGGAGGCTGAGAAGTAATTCTTTTGAGTTTGCAAAATCCAGTCACATACTGACAAGGTAAAGTTTGGATTGGTAACAAGATTGACAAAATCCTTCAAGAAGTCTGTAAGGGCTCCAAAGTTCAGGTCTGGGAACACTGGGGAGAATACAAAAAAAACTCAAGACAGGATAGCTTGAGCACTGTCACTTCTTCAGGAATTTCCTCCTTGCTCAATCGTCACTGCTACGAGAGTGGTCAATCACCTTGCTGTATGAAGAGGAGCCCATGAATCAGAAGAAGGGAGAAGTGGATACTGGATAAGATACCAGTAAGTGTCCACTGCTTACCCAGAACCCTTACCATACCCTTCTTTCCACTCATCCTCTTAGAAACATGTTTCCTCACCAGAGACAACTGAAAGACTAGTGCTTTAGCTCCAAGTTTTGATTCTCTGGATCATGTGGGGGTCTTGTCTATCATGTCTGAGTGAAACTCCTCACAGTCTGGGGATTTTTGGTAATATGTTTTCCACCTATAACATAACCCATATAAAATGATGAAGAAAGAGCAAAATAACTGCAATAAAAAATTACCATTTGGAAAAGGGAAGAAAAGGGAAACAACACATAATAGTCCTTAGTCCATGCCATTATCATTCCTGCTGGGCAGAGATGGTGAGGACTACATTCCAGTAGGGAATTCTTCATATAGTCATGCTGGCTGTCGAAGGTCTTCTCTTTGGGAGTCTATCATTTGTTCACTATTTTCCTTGGCAGTATGTTATTTAAGAGCAAAAGCTGTGCAGTAAGAGTGTCTGCATTCCAATAACTGTCTTTTCTACTTTCTAATTGTTAAGAATGTGGGCAAATTTCTTAAACTCTTTGTGCATCAGTCTCCTCAGATGTATGGGGATATTAATAGTACTTCCTCTTAGGATCAGTAAGCGTGTAAAGAGGGAATGGGTATCTGCAAAATGCTTAGAATGTTAGTTAACATGTATCAAGTGCTCAGGAAGTGTTACGGTTATTTCAGGTGGGCATTGGGGAGCATGATCTTTCTGAGGGTTTCTTTGACAACTTCCTTCTGGCTTAATTACTAGTGATTAGTTCCATTGTCAGATATATGGCCATAGTTAGAGATCAGATTCATAGTCCTTGAGTTTGAAAAGCAGAGTTTTTGAGCCTCGGTGTCAGGCTATGTGGAACTAGGCATAATTTTCTAACCAACTTGTGCAGAGACAAAAGTATCTGAAATCATCTCACTAATGTATATGACCAGGTAGATCCTTTTTATTTGTCTTTTCTTGAACCAAACCTTTCAGTTAGGAATACCCACTGTGGATATTTGCCAAACAGTGTATCAGCCTTCAGGTAAAATCAGAAGGCTAAATCTTCAGGCACCCAGTGCTCAACCACTTTGCCCTACAGAGGTTGGTGATGTCATAGCTGACTGTACAATTGTGGACCTTATATCACCTTTATCTCTTCTTATCCAGGTGGATAGAAATAGGTCACAGACAGAAGAATGTTCCATGACAACATATCAACCACTGAGAAAATGGACACCTGCCCTACTTATGGCATTATACTGGACACTATCTCCTTCCATTGCCCTAACTCCAATGCCCCTGAAGTTTGAGCTGCTCAATAACTCTTCTTTTACAAAGATCTATGGGGAGAAAATATGAAGACAGGCCCAAACATTTACAGAAAGGCTTTATTTTGTACCCATTTTCACACATCACTCAGACAAACCATGAATTCTACTTTCCCCCATTTTCATATAAAACTACATACACCGCACTGTACATGTAAAACAAATTTGGAAAGGAGCCTCAAGCTGGCCTCTGAAATTGTGTAAGCAATTATCACATTTTTGTGCGCAAATGCAGTAATTATATGTGTAATTTGGCAGCTGGGTTTGAAAATTTGGCCTTAAATGGAACATAGACAGGAAAAATAAATGTTGGAAAATGCCAATATTTTATAAAGATTTTGAATCAAATAATGGTGGAATTATTGCAAGCCATCTTAATTTTTAATTATAATGATCATTACACAATATACAATCATTTTTTGAGGAAGAAAAGAACTATAGATCAATTGCTCATCGTTTTTGTCAAAAAAATGCTTCAATTCTTGAGGAGGATAATTGTATTTTTTTAGAGGTTATGGTACATATTTCAAAAGCTTTTTTTCCTTCTGAAGAAAAGATAGTGATTGCCTACTAGTTCAAGTTCTATGACACATTTTACTATGGGAAGAATAGAACTCTTTGTACTGATTATTTTAGAGAAAAGTAGTATTAACTCTGTGCTTATATTTGAGCTAGTGATCTTAAATTAGATAAAGCTTTCTTATAGGCATTTAAGCTTTGGAATATGAGATTATAACCCAAATGACAAGTAATTTAGATTTCTTTGATCTAGATTTAAATTGAACTTACATAGTAAAATCATAGTTTTTGTATTGTCATCAAGATTGATTCTAATGCCTGTGGCTTTTTCATGCGGTTATAAGGGCTAGTGACTTGGATATAATGTTAAGGATGAACCTGGAGTAATGTTATATTTTGTTGTTAGCACGGTAATGTAGAGGTTAATTGTGCCGACTCTGGAGCCAGACAGCCTGGATTCCAATTCTGACTCTACCATGCTATTAGCCCTGTGACCTTAAGCTGGTTCCTCTATGTTTTAGATGCTTACTTTAAAAATGTCTTGTTAATTGTGATTGATTCATATTATCATCAGCTATTACAATTCTATATATGCATATAATCATCATTAACCAATATGTTGAGATAAAATATACACATAGGATGAGTTTCGTTGTTAATGAAAGTAAATGTAAGTCCATATTTTAAATAGTCTTCTGGATAATTTTGAATTTTTAAAGCCTATTTTTTGTAACTGATTTGATCTTACAACGTGTTAGACAAAGAATTTGTACTAGGAGTAGAAATGTTACCACTGCCATTTTCTTGTTCACCTGGGCTTACAAAAATGGTGTTTTCTTCTATTCATGGTTTCTTTGGGGGGAATCTAAGCCAGGTACCCATTTTGTGAGGGTTAGTTTAGTTAAAGCTCAGTTATATACTTTGTAACTCCACTTTTACCTGTGTATACCTAAGCTGTAGTGTGCTGACTGCACAAAAGAGGTGAAGGGGTCCTGCTCATCTCCTCCGTTTGGATAGCTCGGGTATCTCATATACTCTTGGCATTCTTACGTATAGACCAGGGAAAGATACCAGCATGGATTCATATATGAAACACAATTAAGCATATACAATTTCTTATTTTTTAGATAACAATAAATAAATGTATATATAATTTCTAATATTTTTTTCTGCACACACAAAAAATCATCTTGCTCATTCCCTGGACATGTGCACCCCTACTCTGGAGACCACTGCTCTGGTGCTGGAAGTACAGACAGGCCAGAGAGGTGAGAGACAGAAGGCTTGAATCAAGTTAAAAGATAAATATGGTATTCCAGGAACACCCAAGAAGTAAAAGGCATGTCTGATCTCAAGGAGCTTTAAATTACATAAAAAGACAGAACGTATTTTCATGATGCAATTCTAGGACAGTTATAAAGTAGTGAATCAATGATTTGAACGGGGCTGTAAATTGAGGGGCATGAGGAAGGAAGGAGCCTATCTTTCGCCATGGAATCTCTTGCTCCTTGATGCACGAAATGGTAACAGAATGATTTATTTCTTTTGATTATGTCAGCTTTATCCAGGCAAATAACTCTGAGGTGAGTATAGGAAGTCCCAAACACTTTAGTATGAGTGAATGTCAAGGTGTTTTCACACTTTTCAGGGTTGTTGTGGTGACTTAATGTCCACCACAATGCCTGGCACATCATATGTGCTCAGCGATGAATAGTTATCGTTAATGACAAGATCAGCATGAGGTAGTTGGTTGTGGGGAGGGAACATCCTTATGTATATCTATGAGGAGATGTGTGGTGCATGAAGGGTGAAAGAAGTGCTCAATCTATTAGGATAGTATGCAGTTCTGGAAGGATGGATAAAATGCATAGAGTATACTCTATGCATGCTATCAAAGGGGATTGAATAAAATGATCCACGTGGTGATGGAAGTGGTTATGTCAGTCATGAGCTTACTTTGGGGAAAGGAAGTTTTGGGAGTTGAATTTGGAATTGAAAGGTGGCCAAACTAAGGAGAGGGGAAAGAACAGAAAAAATTCCCGGTGGGAGCATTGACATTAAAAGGCAGGTCATGCATAAAAACCTGAACTTCTCCAGTTTCTGTTTTTGGAATATAAAATGGTGCTTAATTCTACACTTGCAAACAAACTTCTCACTTAGTTATTGTCTAAACACATTTATTTAATGCTTATATGTGCTAGGCATTGCTCTATCTTTTGGGACTACATCATTGAACAAAAGAAGCAATCAGCGCTCTCATGGAGTTTACATTTCACAAGGGGAGACGGACATAAAGATAAGTGATGACAAGCAATGAAGAGAAATAAGGCAGGATCAGAGTTTGGAGTATAGTTGTGTGTGTGCGCGTGTGTGTATGTATGTATCTGAGTTAGATACCTTAGAACACCAAGCCTGAGACAAAGCTTGCATCCTAATACTTTTAGGAGGTACAATCTCAGGGCAGTAAAAGAGAGGGAATATGAAATGTGAAGCAGAGAAATCGGGGGGGTGGGGAAGGTATGCATTTTTGAACTGGCTGCAGCATCAGAAGAAACAGCTGGTTGCTGGATTATTCAGGACATTCCCAGAGAGACCATATGGAGCTTTATATTTGGGGGGAGAAAGAGAGAACAATTTATGTTGATTTCTTTCCATCCCTTGTCTCTCACTGATCAAAGTCCACCTAACAGGGTGTTCCACTTCTGGTTGTTTTATCTAGCCTTTCAGGGAAGCTCTTGGAAAGCCTGAACCCTTCATGAGTCCAGTTGTGTTGGACCTGGGTTCAAGTGCTCCCCAATGGGAAAGCTAAGTCAGCCAGCAAAGGTAAGAGGTGAGCAGATGATGGTGATAACCAGGACGTTGATCACATGCATTGAGTTTGCTGGGGCTACTCCATCTGGGAAGTAGGGCAAATGGATGATGCCTGGAGACAGGTGGAACAGAATGAATCTAAAGAAGCACATAAAGTCAATCTTGTACATGAGCTCTTTTGTATATGGTGGCCAGACCTCCCTGATAAGGTACTATTTGAACAGAGTTCTGAAGCAAGTGTGGGAGCCAACCTGGATATCTTGCAGAAATTCATTCTAGGCAGAGAGTACAAGTGCAAAGATCTTCTTGAGACAGAAGGTGGGAGCATAGTGTCTTTGAGAGCAGAAAGGAAGCCAGTGTGGCTAGACTGGAATAATTGAGGGCAAGGGTAGTAAGAGATGAGACAGAAAGGCAGTAGAGGCTAAGCTATGAAGGGCTTTTTAAACCACCATGGTAGGTCTTTGGCTTTACCCAAAGTGAGATGGACATCATTGGAGTTTGAAGCAAAGGAGTGACACGATGTGATTTACATTTTTAAAGGATCATTCCACGTTCTCTTGGAGAATGGATGATAGTGGAGTAAAGAAGGAAGCTGGGAAACCATCTTGGAGACTTTTGGGTCAGGCGGTGGTTGTGGAGGTGGTGAGATGCTAGATATTGGTTATGTTAAATTCGAGTTGTTAGTGTTTGGTAATGGTTGGATGTGGGCTGTGAAAGTAAGAGAAATCAAAAATGATTCCCAGAGTTTTGGTCTGAGCAACTGGAAAAGAGAAAGGAGTCTCACTAAAGCCAAGTTCATTTCTCTTGGTAGGACTGGTTTGTGTAAATACATAGGACTATTTTGATAAAATATCCTACAGGATATTTTGGTAGAAACTGAGCAGGATCCTCCATTGCAAAGAATTTCAAGTTGAGTTCACTCATAATGCATAATGTGTTCAACTAATTTATATCTTTTAGATCCATTTGGTATGAGTAGATTTAAATTTAAATTTTCCGTTACGCATTATGTTTGGTTATGGTATCTCTATTGAAGAGAAAGGCTTAGTTAACCCTAGAAGTAATAACTTGCCTAAGTGGTGTGTGTGTGTGTGTGTGTGTGTGTGTGTGTGTGTGTGTGTTTGTAGGGATGGTGAAATGTACTTGTTTTTAGTAGTCCTCCAATGGAAGCAGGCTGGAACTCACTGCACGATATTTTCAGACTGCTTAAGATGTTGTCATGTTGGTTTTCATTGTTATTGATGCTAAACACTCTAAGAATATCTCTGACTTATGCAAAAGGTCCTGAAATATTTCAATGATTTATGAAACAAAAAGGCTTCCTCGATGTCTGCGAATCAACCATGATGGCTTCAACGAATGCAGTAGTAAGCATTTATTACAGCACATGGAACTACGTTACCTGGCTGCTTTCTGTTCCATTAACACATTGTGAAAAAGTCTTGATGGAGCTTTTAGCCATAAAACATCCTAGAGTGTAATCTGTTTTTAGAAGATTAATTTCATCTGAAATAGTGGAGCAAATGATAAACAGCTTAAACCAGACCAGAGAAATAGATCATGTTACAGTTGAGGGCAATAATATTGTTCCACACTTAAGGAAACTTTGCAGGAGAAAAAAAAACCTGATAAGAAAAATGGGTTGAACCATGTTTATTGGATGAAATCGGTTAGGATATTACTGTCAAGGTGTGTTAAAGGGGAGGGAATATATAGGACCTTTTCTAGTTAAAAGAAAATTTTATTTATTTATTTATTTATTTATTTATTTATTTAAAAAATGTTTTTGAACATTTATTCATTTTTGAGAAACAGAGAGACATAGTGTGAGCAGGGGAGGTGCAGACAGAGAGGGAGACACAGAATCTGAAGCAGGTTCCAGGCTCTGAGCTGTCAGCACAGAGCCTGATGTGGGGCTTGAACTCACAGACCATGAAATCATGACCTGAGCTGAAGTCAGAAACTTAACTGACTGAGCCACCCAGGTGCCCCTACAAAATTTTATTTAAAAAATATTTTTGGGGGCGCCTGGGTGGCGCAGTCGGTTAAGCATCCGACTTCAGCCAGGTCACGATCTCGCGGTCCGTGAGTTCGAGCCCCGCGTCAGGCTCTGGGCTGATGGCTCGGAGCCTGGAGCATGTTTCCGATTCTGTGTCTCCCTCTCTCTCTGCCCCTCCCCCGTTCATGCTCTGTCTCTCTCTGTCCCAAAAATAAATAAAAAACGTTGAAAAAAAAATTTAAAAAATATTTTTGGCTCATATGATTATTTGAAAACTCCGCCCCCCCCACCAAATGTTCCAAATTTTTTATCTATCTATCTATCTATCTATCATCTATCTATCTATCTATCTATCATCTATTTTCAGCCTGAGGCTTCTGAACAAAGTGAGCTTAAATCCAAATGTGTCCTGGGGCCTAGCTGAGAAGGACACAAATGAGATCTAGTTGGCAGAAGTTCTACTTATGGCAAAGATTTTTTTTTAATTACCTTAAAAAAGTTTTTTTTTTTTTAATTTTTTTTTAACGTTTTTATTTATTTTTGAGACAGAGAGAGACAGAGCATGAAGGGGGGAGGGGCAGAGAGAGAAGGAGATACAGAATAGGAAGCAGGCTCCAGGCCCTGAGCCATCAGCCCAGAGCCCGACGCGGGGCTCGAACTCATGGACGGCGAGATCGTGACCTGAGCTGAAGTTGGACGCTTAACCGACTGCGCCACCCAGGCGCCCCCAAAAAAGTTTTTTTTAATGTTTATTTTTGAGAGAGAGAAAGACAGAGTGCAAGTGGGGGAGGGGCAGAGAGAGGAGACACAGAAGCTGAAGCAGGACAGAACACAGAACCATCAACACAGAGCCTGATGCTGGGCTCAAACTCACGAGCTGTGAGATCGTGTCCTGAACCGACGTCAGACACTTAACCCACTGAGCCACCCAGACACCACAGGACAAAGATTTTAATTAAGAACAGGGAAAAAATTTAGTGTGACCTCTGACTTTGGATGGAATATGGTTAGATTGTAAGATTTTGCTTGTTATGTCTTAAATTCTTAATAATTGAGGCCAACACACATTATTAGTGGCAATGTCAGCAAGAAAAAAATACCACCTCTGTAACTCACCAGAGCTGAGTAGGAGAAACTGGTCCAGGTTTTGGTGCAGCTTAAGACACACTCTGAATGATTAGCAAACACTGAGTACCCAGTTTATGCCCTGTGGAAAGACACTCCTGATGACAAATAACACTCCTTAGAGTTTTAGACAGACAGACACAGGGAAAGGATATGCTACTTACCCAGGGGGTAGTAGCATATGACATTTACTACCCCAAGGAGATGTTGCAGATGGAAAATATTGTCAATTCCAGAGGAGTTTTTAGACATATTTACAGATGATACACCCATGAAAGTTTGAGTGCTTCTGGACATTCCAGATTCTTTGGACTTTGATATCATTCACTAAGCATCCTTTGATGATGAGCCTGATTTGTCATCTTTAACCCTTCATAATATCTTTTATATTCCAATTGCAGGGAAACCTGATATAGTGATGCAGTCATGCACTGATTCATTCATTTAGTTAGTCAATATTTATTCAGCACCTATTTGTAGACTGAATACGTAACAAACAAGAGACATTTTTCTTATAAACTTTGCCATTATCTGATAAATAATAACAGTAATTATTATTATGCTGCCCCAAGCTATACAAATCCTGGTGGACATGGGATGGCGTTACAGTAACTGTGCATACTGTTGATGTGATACTGTGATACTGTTACAGTAACAGTGCATACTTCTCTGGTTCTCCTCTCAGCTATAATTGCAGGACTTCTACCTCCGGAAAAGGGTCTGGCAGTTAGTGCCAGGGGTCCCACAGGGTGTCTGATGGGTACCACATATGGCCCCCATTTTCTTAGTCCGCTGCTCTGGCTTCCTTCTGCTTGGCCTCCAGTGTTCAGCACTTCACTGGCTCAGGGGCCCATGACTGAGCTGCTCTCAGTGGCTTCCACCTCTTCCACCATGTATCATTGCTGCTGACATGTGGGACCCCTTAGTTGGCAACTGTGCATCACACATTCTGGAATCCTCAGGATGCCATAGCCACACCATATTCTTGGAAGAAGTAGATAAAATATTTGGGGTCACATGATGAAGCAGGACTGTTTGTGTTGTCTTATGGAGCTTCTTCCTGTGTTTATTCTTAGCCTTCCTCCCTGATTCTTCTTCCATTCTCTCTTCTCAGGACCTATCACCACAAATTTATTTATTTTTTAATTTTTATATATATTTTTTTATTTTAGAGAGAGAGAGAGCAAGAGCATGAGCAGGAGAGAGGGACAGAAGGAAGAGATAGAATCTTAAGCAAGTTCCAGGCTCAGTATGGAGCCCAACGCAGGGCTCCATCCCATGACCCTGGGATCATGACCTGAGCTAAAATCAAAACTCAGCTGTTCAACTGACTGAACCACCCAGAGGACCCTTAACACAAATTAAAAAAAAAAAAAGTTCATTGGGATTGGGGGTGGAGGGCAGTGAGAGTAGGTGGACAAATCCAAGCCACCTCTTAACTCAGAATTATGCCCTCCTTGAGTAACCACTTTTATTAGATTGGCTAATATATCTGATTCCCTTTCCTCACAGGATAAAATCCTCTTAGTTCTTGTTGCAAACAGACTTGTAGTTAGCCCACTTTCTCAGACCTGAAGGCAAGCTCAAACATGATAGGCTGAAGTAGACTTCAGCCTATTAATAACACACACGTGAATCTCATCACAGAGCATTTTCATAGACAGCATTTCATTTTTCTCATAAGAACCCAGAGACTTTTTTAAAAATCCATTTTATACATGAAGTCATTGAAGTTCAGAGAGGATAATTCATCAGGGTCATACAGCTTAGACTTTCCATGCAGATTCCATAATGTGGCATTCAGGTCTCTTTACTCTCTGACCTCCACATATCTGTTCATTTCCTCTCTCTCCACCTCTCCATCTCTTTGTATGAGTCCAATGCCATAGTCACAGAGAGAGAACTGTGTGCAATTTTCTGAGTGTTCCATGCTCCCTTTGACCTTTGTGATGTTACACATGTGTCTTAGATTGGGTTCCCTGGAAACAGATTCTGAGATGGATAATTGCATGGGAAGTGCTCTTGGGAGATTCACTCACAACGAAGTGAGGAAGGAAACATTGTAAGGAATTGAGGAAAGTGAGATTGTAAGGAAGTGAGAAAGGCAGTATTGGGCTTCAGGAAAAGCTGATGCCCAATGTGGTTGCAACTAAGGCCTCAAATAATCCTATTAGGGACATAACCTTGGCAAGACATTTCCCGAGGCTGAGGGCAATTCCCTCAATGAAGAATGAAGATGCAATCAGTCAGCATCTATTACCAGAGGCTGGGGGACTGGTGAATTAGCTCTGAAGAAGGCATATGAAAGTATCCACTACACATATTTTCCCTCCCACTTTAATGTGCTTACCCAGCTTATTTCTCAAATAAAATATTGTCATATTTCAGTTTCTTTTATATTTGAATCATTATTTTCGTCTTATGCAAGTAATTTTTCTTGGAGTTTCTAATTGACATTCTTCCCCCCCCCCCACCATGACAAAATAAACATATGTTTTAATCTAATTGCAAAGCTCAACTTAAAAATGAAGGGAATGGAACATAGTTTCTTCTTAGAAATGTTTTTCTTGGATCCCCCTGACCTCCCATTCTATTTTGGAACAGCTGTTTTCTAGCTCCAATACGCAGCTCTCCTCCTGGGATATGTTTTCACTGAACTCCTGCCCTGGCAATAATATTTCTTAGATTCCATGCCTTCTTTCTTGTGTTTCTGTTTAGAGCCTCAAGTTACTTTTTACAAAGGACTAGTGGAGATAAACTTCTCATCTAAAAATGAATTCTTTTGCCATGGAATATAAATCTAGTTTCAAAATAATTTCTACTCACTACTTTAAAGAATTACTTTATTGTCTACAGCAAATGTTGCTGATGAGAAGTCTGGTGCCTCTACGATTCTCCTTCCATTGTAGGTCTTTTTTTGGTGGTCCTTTTTGGGATTTTCATATCATCTTCTGTGGCTTGAAATCTCATGATCACTGAGCATGAGTCTTTTTTTTTTTTTTTCCTTTCAGGAGTAGAACTTAGTGATTCGTCACTTACATATAACACCCAATGTTCATCCAAACAAGTGAGCACTTTTTTTAAGATTTTTATTTCTTTAAGAAATCTCTGTATCCAACATGGGGCTCAAACTCACAACCCCGAGGTCAAGAGTCACATGCTCTACTGGCTGAGCCAGCCAGGTACCCCTGAGTATGAGTCTTCTTAAGGTTACCATGTTAGGCACTTTGTGGCTGCCTTTAATCTTATGGCTTCTGTTTTTTCTCAGCTCAGGAAATTTGTCTCCAATTATTTTCTTTTCTTCATTTTCTTAGTTTCTTCTTGTATTTTGTTATGAAACTTCTTAATTGATTCCTTATGCATTTTCCTTTTCTTTCTAATTCTCCTCAGTATTTTGGAAGACTTACTCTTCTTTTTTTCTCACCCTTTCTGTCAAATTGGTTATGGCAATCATATTTTTAACTGCCAAAATCTTTTATCTTTGCCGACTCCTTTTTATGACAATCAATTCTTGTTTACAAATGCAGCTTTTCCCCAGCCTGCTGTGCTGAGGGAGCTAGGCTTTCATACCTTTGAGCCTCTTAGACATTAGAATGCACAAAACTGTATTCTGGTGGCTTGAAAGCAGTTCTCAAAAAAAAAAAAAAAAAAAGAAAGAAAAAGAAAGATACTGAAATATCTGTGGCAATCTGGATGGAGCACTGAAGGTATAACCTACGAATATAATTTTGACTGTGACATGACACTCTTTTATTGACCCCTATTAAAATGATTAGAATGATTTGCATCTTATATTATGTTTGTTAAAATCCTATCTTGGAATTTCTTGGGGTTCATCATGACTTTTCAGGGATTCTCTGGACCTCACTTATTGGCAAGATGTGATTAAACCAGACAGGGCAGCAAAAAGGTCAAGGTTAATTGGATTTATTGAAAATGAAGAAATGTTAAGAGCTGCTATTCCACATAGACTAGGGAGCCTATAGAGAGAAGGAGAGTTATGGTAGGTCAGGTGGTTTTTACGAGAAGTCCACAGAATGTGGTCACTTGTCCAAGGCTTTTTTTGGTAAAGAATAAGGAGAGGCTCCAGTTTAAGGTATGTATTCTCCCTTATCCATGATCTTCATTGCTGAAGTGATTCCAAACAAGTAAGTATTTATTGGAAATAAAGGATAAGAGACTGAGAAATAATTTCCAGTGCCAGAAGATAACAGTGCTGATGAATCACTTCCCTCCTAAGAGCTGTAGACAGTTGAGGTTTCAGAACTCAGTTTCATGTAATATGTTATTGGTATTTTTACATTATAAAATATGTTATTTGTGAGTGTTGCCTAGGTTATAATAATTGGGGTTGAATTATTCCTGAAGGCTTTTTTTTTTGGCAAAATCTTTACTGTATTTTTTTTAAGGCATGAGAAAGGAGAAGTAGTAACTTCTAGCCCTGGCAAAAACTTCCACATTTCTCCCTAACACCTCCAATAAGAGTTTATTTACTTATTTATTTATTTAGAAAAAGCACCAGGTCAAGAATTTATTGTGCGTGGAAAAATCTGCAAAAGGGCTTTCCATTGATAGACGGACTGTTCTTTGCCTCTGAGGGTTATAAAATATTATCGTTAATATTATACGATGGCATTGCTCAGAGATATACTCTCCACCTATTGAATAATTTGTTTGTTTTTATTAATGTGACTGGATTAATGAATGGAGTACTAATTCCAATCAACACCTTCTTTGGTGTTTCTGCAGATGAGGTAGGACAGGGTTTTATGCACAGTTGGGATGGATGAGGTAAAGGCTATTGACCTATTGGTTTTCTCTGAGACTTTGTTGGCAACCCTTGGTAATATCTAATATTAGTATAGATTTTATAGTTTACTGAGAAACATGCTCTCAGAATACTCAGCTTCAGAATTTTGAGAAAGGGAAATAGCAGTAATACGGGCATGGAGATGAGGGTATTTGTTAAATTTAAACATTAAGTGTAAAGCCAAATGAGCGTTGATCTTTAATCTTACAAGTTATAAAATAAAATAAATCAAGTCCAGTAGCTTCAAGGTAACACAAAAGATAGGTTTCCCTCACTCCCCTCTCTTAGGATTCATCACATTAATACACATTAATACACATTAATAATACATAATAAATACACATTAATACATTAAAACTAAAACCAACATTGCTATGCATTTTTTCTATTTCACCACTATCCATTTTTTAGCATTAGTCCATTTATTGGATTTTGAAATATAGAAGCATGGATAACAAATTTGAAATAAACACTCAAAGACACACACACGCACACACACACACCAGTAAGTATGAACACATTTCCCATGGTTAAAGAGCTCTTGACATTTATCACTCAACAATTTCTCTGGCTACCTTTAAAAAGGCTTTCAGGTTAACTATTGCAAATCCAAACATTATAGTCTGGTACCATCCATCTTCAGAATCCAGGAAACAGATCAATATTTGAGCTACAGGCAGTTGAATCTATAAGCAAACCTTCCAAAGGAGCTTAATACAAGCAAGTGCGATTCCCTAATTAATCACATTACATTTTAGAAACCCACTTTGTTATAAGTACTCACTATATAAAATTTTTTGGGTTTTGTTAATGGTCTGTGATAGGGTAAGTGTACAGATTTATGCCTAACCGAGAAAAGTCCAACTGAACATGTTTTGTTTAAATTAATAAAGAACTGTGGAGGGAATTGGGGGTTGAAGGATTAGGTAATGAATAAGAGAAACAGATGCAGATAAAATATGACTTCCTTTGTGTGGTGTATTTCAGGGAATCTTTAATTTACCTGAATATGGCCATGAGTTATGCTTAGAGTATTGTATTAGAATTCCTAGTAGAAAGGGATTTAGATATACACGTAAAGTTAAATATGGTTAGACAGTAAAATATTGATTGCTTACCACAAACAATGCAGCAGGGTATCTAACACTTGTTTTCCTTGTGGAACATAATAAGGTAATTAATTTATCTCTAGCTGAGTTTTATTTGCAAAAAAAATTTTTTTTTGGTGGAATCGATTTGAATGTATTTTGTGTGTATCTCAAACAGCTATTTGTGCTGTAATAACCACGTACAGTTTGTGGCAGCACTTCGATAACCATCACCTTGGAAATGGGGATACTTCCTTCTTCTAAATAGTAAAATACAAGGCTCAGTAGTAAAACAGCACTCTGGTTATAAAAGCTAATGACTAATAGGAGAGTTCTGACCCTCTGAATTGCGTTTACTGTTCACCAATGATTATGTCATTAGGAATGAATTAGATAGTCAATGAGGTGAATCTTCAAATCAAAGCTGCCACTTTGAAATTTTCAATGATTTGTTCACTTGTAGGATTAGGCTACCATTTAACAGCCATTACTGTTCTATTGCTGGGGTTATGTGGCCGTGAAAAGCAGTTTTCTTATGGTATCGTTTTCTCACTCTCATTTTTTTTTGGACAAATGTATTTTTTAAAGCTAGAGTTCTCTGATTATTTGCTCCTGATAGAAACAGCAACCTAGAGCCATAATCTACTATTTGCTATCTGGAACTCACAGAAGAACACAGAGTGGTAGGGTGAGAAGAAGTCAGGGACTCTCTTGAACAGTGGACATGCCAGTAATGTTGAGGGATGATGATTCTTGCTCCTGCCTCTATTTTTTTCTGCCTATTGTTTTTACTTTCTAAATTATGTGAAAAAACATAATGGCTATCATTCTTTTTTTTTTTTTTTTTTGGTCTACTAGGAGAATTCACTTGTGACTTTAGTTTTGCATACTCTTTCTTTCTTTTGTAAGTGTATTTATTTATTTCGAGAGAGAGAGCATGCATGTGCATGTGGGGGAGGGGCAGAGAGAGGGAGAGAGAGGATCCCAAGCAGACTCTGCACTGTCAGCACAGAGATGGGCGCAGGGCTCGAACTCACGCATGAACCGTGACATCATGACCTGAGCTGAGATCAAGAGTCCAGTGCTTAACCGACTGAGCCACTCAGGTGCCTCTGCGTCCTCTTTTTTATTGAAAAAGCATTACTTTAGTTCGTTTGTGGATACTCAACTACTTGTATAAGTTGGAATAATAACTACAATAGCTGCCACTTCTTGCATGTTTGCTATGTCTAGATGCCAGGCTAGGGCATCACCCCATGTAGTTCTTCCTACACCTTCTGATGTTGCAGGGTGGGAGTAAAAGGGAACTGGCTAAGGTGCAGATAGTAATATACATCTTCATTGGTTGCACAGAATCACATTGCTGGTTGCAAACCTCCTTCCCCGCTCAAAATTACTGATTTAAAGGACAAACCTTCAGTAGTCACTAAGAACACAGAGGAAAAGATATGGTCAAACTGACTAGGAGAGAAGAGCTGGTGGAAAGAAAGCAGACGAACAATAATTAAAGTAACAGGGAACAATGTAAGAAGAAAACTTACATTAAAACCACAACAGAACAACTTCGGGCCAGTGAATTGGAAGAGTTTGCTATGATTCAGGCAACATTTTTAAACTGGGAATTATGAAAATAGTAATTATTGACAAACCAGTCTGGTGAATTTTCTAAAGTCCAAGGATAAGGAAAAATTTCCTTTGAGACCCCCTCTTCAACCCAGGGAATATTTAGAAGCGTGTTCTTTAATTTCTAGTTTCTTGATATTTTCCTGTTGCCTTAAACAAGGTTCCTCTGGTGATGGTCCACGTGATGCTGGGCACCAAGTGACTGAATCGGAATTTGCTAAATGTGTTTGGTGGAATATTAAAGTAGGATTTCTAAATAGCATGAGGACAAAGTCAAATGTGTTTGGGAAGTACCTGGTTGAGCAAAGTCAAACAGATTTATTTCCTGCAAATATTAGTTCCTTTAAACTAAGAGAAATTAAGAATTTCTAAGAAGGGAGTAAAGTGTGTAAGGTTTCCCAAGCGTTTAGTCACTAAGCTCCCTTACCTGGTTTTTTCTCGATGAATTAAAAAAAATTTTTTTTTATGTTTACTTATTTTTGAGAGACAGAGACAGAGCATTAGTGGGGGAGGAGCAGAGAGAGAGGCAGACACAGAATCCGAAGCAGGCTCTAGGCTCCGAGCCGTCAGCATAGAGCCCCACGTGGGACCCGAACCCACAAACAGCAAGATCATGACCTGAGCCGAAGTCGGCCACTCAACCAACTGAGCCACTCAGGTGCCCGTAATATTTTTTTTTTTTTTGATTTGACTCTGGAGAATAAATTTGGGGAAATATTTTGAGTAATGATTGCTGAGGAAATTTTTAATGATGTTCTCCAGAAAGGGTCACAGCACCCATGTTTCAGAGCAATGGGTTGTTGGTGGTTTCTTTCTCCAAGCTGGACGTAGATTTATACCAAAGAGAGCTTAAAAACACCTCTCCTGTTGTCCCATGGTTGGGTAGCCTGCTGCTTTTACACCCCCAAGAAAATGCAGAGTCACTGAGCCCTCAGGTGAGATGGGAGGGGTGGGGGAAGGAGAGAGGAAGGGAGGGAGAGAGAAAGAGGAGGGAGAATCTGAGGCTGGCATCTGGTTCATTATGAGTGTGTTAAGTCATCTATAGTTCTTTCTACAGAAACAAAACTCAGTTATTTGGAACACATTCCTTTGTGGATATTGCAAATACTAATTTCAAGCATCTCTTGTGTTCTGTCATATAGTACATAGAAATCCAGACTCAATGGGTTTCTATAATGTGATTATGAGTTAAGATTCTAGTGATTAGCTTCCTATGACCTGGTCATTTTAATGGAATTTTGGCTTATTAAGGCTTATCTCTGTTTAGTTGCGCTACATGTTATGAAAGGGCTATAATATGCTACAGATGAAGAAACTGCGGCTCAGAGACTGAGAGATTTGTTAAGGTCACACACTCAGTGAATGGTGGAGCTGGTAATTTTTCTAATGGTCAGGGTTACTCCCCTTGGCCATACTTCTCAGGATCGGTTGTAGTCTTGTACAATGGGGCCATGAAATATTTCCCCAAACATTTCACAGTGGAGAATTTGTAGGAATATGATGACTATAATGTTACCATGTAGTTGTCACTTATGAAACAGAAAAAAATTGTGTGAGAGATTTCCTTCCCTAAGTAAGAATACCATTTTCTGCCAAGATTAAAACTTTTATTCAGTCCATAACCTTTGAAAATGAAAAAAATGAATTATTAAAAAAAATTTTTTTTAACGTTTATTTATTTTTGAGACAGAGAGAGACAGAGCATGAATGGGGGAGGGTCAGAGAGAGAGGGAGACACAGAATCTGAAACAGGCTCCAGGCTCTGAGCTGTCAACACAGAGCCCGACGCGGGGGTCGAACTCACGGAGCGCGAAATCATGACCTGAGCTGAAGTCGGCCGCTTAACCGACTGAGCCACCCAGGTGCCCCCAAAAATGAATTATTTTAATAGTATTTGAGATTGGTTTTATATTTTTTCAAAATATATGCTCAAATAACTTATTCCTGAATATGCCTCTTGAGAAAATAACCAGTCCAAAAAAAAAATCTGATTTTTAAAATTATCTCCCTTTGGAACAATTTTTTTTTTACCACAATAAGATACATCCAGTTAATATTTGTTGGAGCAAAGGACATTCAAATAAGTTCATATTTCAAAGTTAACCTCTTTGAACGACAGAGTTCACATTTAAAAAATGTCCTTGATTCTAGTCTCCATACTTTATTCACTGCTAATCAAGCCCAATTTTGGGGAGAAAAAAAATACCTGGTTTAGAATGGAATTGTGTGAGAACAGGTTGAATTTGAATTTTACTTGATTGAAACAGTTGATCTACTTTTGTTATTAAATGGCATTCAAAGTTGAACCAGGTAGACCCCAAATGTACAGAGAACATGCTGTAATTTTTGACCTCTTAGAATTCATTGATTTTTGAAGTTATTTGGAGCATTTGGTTGTTTTTTAAAAATGTCTGCCATCTGACACATCCTTTGCTGGGTATTTAGAAACATGCTTACTTGCTCTTTGTTTTGTGTTAGAAAGTGGATTCTTTCCTCTTAGCCTGGCTTATCTGCATCTGCAGTAATTAGTTGGGTGGTGAATTAAATAAGTTACACCTGAGTTAGTTGAGAGCTTTAATCTGCCTGCATGAGTAAGAAAATTCTAAGCTTCCACTGAACTGAAAACCCAACTCACTGGCAGGATAGAGGGTGACAATGGTCACAGCTAATGAGGTTCTGTTGGAAGGGATTGAATAATCATTTAAAAATCCATTCATTGGCTGATCCGGCTGTCAGGACACGGCATTGTCACTCATCTGGCTTGGCTGCCTGGGCCTCTGTATGCTGGGGTTAGTATAACCTTTCAGGAGAGTCCACTCCCAAGGCATCAACAACCACATTTTAACAATAGGAGCAAATGTATGATGGACTTGTGTTTCTTAATCAAACTGAAATTCTGCATTTGGCTAACAGTATCCTGTATTGAGGGAAAAAAATGGCTGTTACATCTTCTGTTTGTTTCTAAGAGCCAGCAACAAGCTCTTGGCATCAATATTCACAGTGGGTTTTCAAACACTTTGCAAAAAACATCAATAGCATCTGCTCACACCCCATCACCCTACCCCACATTCATTTGGTGGATAGCTCTAGTTAGCTGGATGTTAGATTCTGCACCTCTATGAATTTAAGCTCAGGATTTATACTGTGGACTAACTCCAACATAGTTAGAAAGTTGCTTCAAAACAGTTGCATTTTGACTCCAGGCATATCCATGAGGCCCAGACCACTGGACCAAACAGCAGACCCAAAGACTGTGGGCTCTAGTCCTAGCCTATCCCTGAACTTACTGAAGGACCATGACAATCACTGTGTAGAGTCAAAAGGCCAAGATTTAAATCATGACTCTGTATTGGCTAGCTTTGAGATTTTGATCAAATACTTTAATTTTTTTTTTTTTTTTGAGAGAGAGAGAGAGAGAGAGAACATGAGGAGGGGAGGAACAGAGGGAGAGAGAGAGGGAATCTCAAGCAGGCTCCATGCCTGGCATGGAGCCTGAGCCGGGGCTCGGTCTCATGACCATGAGATCACAGCATGAGCTGAAATCATGAGTTGGATGCTTAACCAACTGAGCCACCCAGGTGTTGCTCAAATACTTTAGTTTTAGCCTTAATTTCCTTCATCTATATTATGGGGTCAAATTATAATCCCCATGTACTCTGCAAGGTAACTGGTTACAGTCAAAAGGAGTTTTAATTGTTATATCTAATATTAAATTTAATAAGTATATACTGTCTACTTTCTGGTCATAGGTTTATTCTCTGGACAATGTTTACTACCATTCCATATAACATATTTGTGATCAGCTATCTTGCAGTTGTGAAGCCATTGTATTTTCATTGTAAGAGCCCCCCCCGGCCTTCCCCCCCCATCCGCACCACCTCCCCACCTCCACTACAATCATGGCATAGTTTTCCAAATCTTCATCTTTCTGCCCATACTCCCTTAAAAAGCTACAGGGTTTTTTCAATGTACTTGTTAAGATGTGGCACCCAAAACTTGAACAGAGAACTCAAATTTGGGGCCTGATATATGCTTAATATATTCTTACTTTGCAGAACTCAGAATAAAGTCTCAAGATTGCTTTGGTGGTTTTTAGCACCTAGATCTGCTGACCTTACTGAGATTTTAGCCTGTAAAATCCATAGGTCTTTTCACATCAACTTCACATGCATCTGCCTCTCCTTTGTATGCCTAATAATAGTAAGTGACAGCTAACTTTTGTCAAGTGCTTTCACTGTACAAGGTTATATGGCTTGCATATATTAATTGTTTAATTCTCACAACAAACTTATAGGCAAATTCTATTGTTTTCCCAATTTACAGATGAGGAAGCTACGACTTAGGGAGAAAAAATGCAATAGATTTTTATATGTTAATCTTGTAGTGCAGTCCTGCTAAGTTCATTAATTCTAGAAACTTATCTTTCCTTCTTCCTCCCTCCCTGCCTCCCTCCCTCCTTTCTTCCCTCCCTCCCTTGCCCTCTTTCTTAATAGGTTCCTTGGAATTTTTTACATACACAATCATGTTGTTAGTGAATGGGTCAGTTTTATCTCCCCTTTCCCAATCTATATGTCTTTTCTTTCTTTTTCTGACCCTTATTACACTGGCTATGACTTCTGGGACAATGTTGAGTAGGAGTGGTGAGAACTGACATCCTTGTCTTGTCTCTGATTATAGGTAGAAAACATGCAGTTTTGCATTATTGTTTGATGTTAGCTGAAGATTTTTTTGTGTGTGTATGTCCTTTATAATAATTTTGAGGAACTTCCCTTATTCCTAGTTTACTGGGAGATTTTAAGATATCATGAACATATGTTATATTTTGTGAAAAATTTTTTCTGAATCTATTGTATGACCACATGTGGGTTTTTTTTTTGTTGTTGTTGTTGTTTGTTTTTTTTTAGGCTGTGAATATAGTGAATTATACTGATTTGTGAATACTAGATCAGTCTTACTTTCCCAGGATAAATCCCCTTGGTTGTGTTGTATTATTCTTTTTGTAAATTGTTGGATTTCCTAATATTTTGTTAAGGAATTTTATGCCTATTTTCATGAGAGTTACTGGGGTGTGATTTTATTTTTTGAAATATCTTCACCTGGTTTTGGTATAAGAGTAATACTGGGCTTGTAAAATTAGTTGGGGCAGGTTCTCTCCATTTCTATTTTCTGGAAGAGAATGGGTAGGATTGGTGTCATTTCTCCTTTGTGGAATTTGCCAGTGAAACCATGTAGGCCTGGAGATTTCTTTTCTTTTCTACAAATTCAATCTCTTTAATACTTTTAGGGCTCTTTGGATTATCTATTTTGTTTTGCATGAGTTTTGGTAGTTTACAATTTTCAAAGAGTGGTTAATTTCATCTTAGTTTGTTTCATCCATTTTCTCTATTGTTTTTCTGCTTTCAATTTTGTTGATTTCTGCTCTTATCTTTGTTATTTCATTTTTTTAACTTAAATGAGGCTTATTGTGCTCTTTTCTAGTTTCTTGGAGACTTGAGAATCTTTTCTTTTTTTCTTTTTTTTTTAGAGAGGGCACAAGTGAGCGAGGGGTAGAGAGAGAGAGAGAGAGAGAGAGAGAGAGAGAGAGAGAGAGAGAATCCCATCAGGGGCAGAGAGAGAGAGAAAGGGAGAGAGAAAGAGATAGAAGTGTAGCTCACCCAGGGCTCGTGCTCACATGAAGCGGGGCTCGAGCTCACGGATGTGGGACTGGAAGTCACGAAGTGTGAGAGCATGACCTGAACTGAATTCAGATGCCTAACGACTAAGTCACACAGGCACCCCTAAGAATGCTCCTTTTTTTTTGACACAAGAATTTAATACTATGAATTTCTCTCTGAAAATCTTATTACATTTAAAATATTTTATAATTGGGAATTTCTTTTCCTTTTCCCCTTGGATTAGAAGTATGTGTTCATTTTCTAAGTGTTTGGAAATTTTCCTATTATTCTTCTGTTATTAATTTGTAGTTTAATTCTATGACGGTCAGAGAATATATTTTGCATGATTTAAATTCTTTTTTTAAATTAAAAAATTTTATTTTTTTATTTATATCCAGGTTAGTTAGCATATAGTGCAATAACGATTTCAGGAGTAGAATTCAGTGATTCATCCCCTATGTATAACACACAGTATTCATCCAAACAAGTGTCTTCCTTAATGCCTCTTGCCCTTTTAGCCCATCCCCCCACGCACAACCCCAATAGCAACACTTAGTTTGTTCTCTGTATTTAAGAGTCTCTTATGTTTTGTCCCCCTCCCGGTTTTTATATAATTTTTGCTTCCCTTCCCCTATGTTCATCTATTTTGTATCTTAAATTTCACATATGAGTGAAGTCATATGATATTTGTCTTTCTCTGACTAATTTCACTTAATACCCTCTAGTTCTATTCACATTGTTGCAAATGGCAAGATTTCATTCTTTTTGATTGCCGAGTAGTACCCCATTGTATATATATACCACATCTTCTTTTTCCATTCATCTGTTGATGGACACTTGGGCTCTTTCCATAGTTTGGCTATTGTTGATAGTGCTGCTGTAAACATTGGGGTGCATGTGCTCCTTTGAAACAGCACACCTATATCCCTAGATCCCTTGAATATATACGTAGTAGTACAATTGATGGGTTGTGGAGTAGTTTTATTTTTAATTTTTTGAGGAATCTGCATACTGTTTTCCAGAGTGGCCGCACCAGTTTGCATTACCACCAGCAGTGCAAAAGCATTCCCCTTTCTCCGCATCCTTGCCAACATCTGTTGTTGCTTGAATTGTTAATTTTAGCCAAGATGATAGAAGCCATATAAGAGAGACCCACCGCTAATATCATCCTCAATGGGGAAAAACTGAGAGCTTTCCCCCTAAGGTCAGGAATAAGACAGGGATGTCCACTCTCAGCACTGTTATTCAACATAGTATTGGAAGTCTTAGCCTCTGCAATCAGACAACACAAAGAAATAAAAGGCATCCAAATCGGCCAGGAGGAGGTCAAACTTTCACTCTTTGCAGATGACATGATACTCTATATGGAAAACCCAAAGGATTCCACCAAAAAACTGCTAGAATTGATTCATGAATTCAGCAAAGTTGCAAGATAAAAAATCAATGCACAGAAATTGGTTGCATTTCTATACACCAATAATGAAGCAACATAAAGAGAAATCAAGGAATCGATCCCATTTACAATTGCACCAAAACCCATAAAATAGCTAGGAATAAATCTAACCAAAGAGGTGAAAAATCTGTACACTGAAAACCATAGGAAGCTAATGAACGAAATTGAAGAAGACACAGAAAAATGATTTAAATTCTTTTAAGTTAGGAGCGCCTGGGTGACTCAGTAGTGTCCGACTTCGGCTTAGGTCATGATTTTGCGGTTTGTGAGTTCAGGATCTGAGTCAGAGCTTACTTGGGAGTTTCTCTCTCTCTCTCTCTCTCTCTCTCTCTCTCTCTCTCTCACTCTTTTTCTCTGCCCCTCTCCTACTTGTTCATGCTCTCTCTTTCTGGAAATGAATGAACTTCAAAAAATTCTTTTAAGTTAGTTGAAGTTTGATTTGTGACCCAAGATGTGGTTCCTAGCGATAAGAAAGTCCGTCTTTGTACCTTTCCAGAGTCAAATCTCATGGTGAAGGGTGAGATGGTTGGTCACTTGCAAAATAGTCCTTTTTTTATGGGTTTAATGTATGGGTGGTATGTTTTGTTTTACAGCAATGACAGGAAAAACGGACCAAACTATTCTGAGAAATCAGAGATAAAATCCACATTAGCAACCTAAGAAATTTAATGGGTCCGGGAGTAGAGGTGCAAATTGTGAGGTAACTAAATTTACATTTTATTATATAAGATACTACTTGTTTGTAATCATATTCAAAGTCCTATATATACTGTGGTAATTAAAATTATTTTTTAGAAAATAGAATAATAACCTCAGTGTTTGCAAATAGATTTTTACATAGTACCGTAACATAAAAAAATTAGGCGAGAGCAGAGGGGCTGGCTTCATCCAGATCTCCCTTCGTGCCTTTTCTACTGGCCCTCATCTGTAATTGCTGTCATAACAGTCCAGATTACTAGGATTCTACCAAATATAGTTCAAAAACTAGTTCTGTGGGTAAACAATAACATCCCACGTTCAGAATTTCCAGACTTTTTAGTCAATCGGTCAGTCAATTCAACAAATATTTATTGTATCTTCCATATTCTAGAGACTCTAGTAGGTGCTAAAAATAAAGTGATGAATGAGAGTAGACAGGTCTCTGTTATCAGGGTTCTAAAGACTGGGGGTAGGGAGTGGGGATATTATTAAACGTGTCCTGTTTGACAACCTGCTGATATTTCATATTTGTTTTAATTGTTCATTTTCTTTGGTTTTTGGAGTAGCAATAAAATCATCTGCAAATAATGATCATTTCATTTCTTTCTTCCATGTATTTGTATGATTTCATTTTTCTCTTGTATAAGATTGGCAAACACTGTCAAAACAATGACAATCATTGGGAATGTATTTTTCTTGTTCTTTAATGGACTGCTTCTAGTATTTCATCAATAGGAATTGCTTATAGTTGCTTATAGTTTATTTTTGATAGCTACTTGTTGTAGTATTAAAGAAATAGCCTTTTATTTCTGATTTAGTAAGAGATTTTTCTTTAAAAAAATCAGGACTTTATTTTGAGTTTTATCAGACATCTTATTGGTGTTTATCAAGATCATCTTTTCTTTTTTTTTTTTTCCCCCCCCCCCCCCCCGGTCATCTTTTCTTTTTAACCTGTTAATGCAATGAATCACATTAATAAGCTTTTCTGCAAATACTGAAGTAATTTTAAGTTGGTCGAGATGTGTGTTTTTTGTGCTCACGTTGTTGGGTTTTGGGACCAAGGCTAGGCTAATCTTAAAAAAAAAGAATTTGGAAGCTTTCAAAATTTTTCAGTAATCTAGAACTATACTGTCCAATATGGTAGCCACTAGCCACATGTGTCTACTTACATTTATAATTAAATTAATTAAAATAGAAAATTCAATTTCTAATCCCCATAAAATTATCAGTAGTTTCTAAAAAGGGAGTTTAGAAGCTGCTTCCAGAACCAGAATGCCTCTCACACTTTCAGTCTGGTCTTTGTATTGCTGCCTCACTTACCTTTCTTTAAATCCTTTTGCTCACAGTTGTCACCATGGTGGGGAGGAGGTGTTGTAGGACAGGAGATGGGGAAGGGCACTAAACAAAGGTGACATTCTTTGACTTCTTTTTGGGTTTCCTTGTCTAACCACTGATAGATAGTTGCTTATTGGACAGCTGGCTCTTGCTTTCATACTGTGTCCTTTAATGTTGTTCAAAAGATGGTACTACTTTTGGAGGATATGCTCAATTGAGTTGTTGTTCTCTGTTTCTCCTATCCTCTTGCCCTTTCCACACTCCAGGATTTTTACTCTAATGTTGCATTGCAGGAAGTCTAAACATTTTTGTGCCCGGTTTTCAAGATTTTCTAAAACCACACTGCACTCGATCTAGTTAATCTTGTTTCCACCACCCGGAACACCCTGTCCTTTGTTCAGGTAGTCAGCTAAGTGGTCCTTAAGTGGGTCACTCTCATGGTGGCTGCTCTGCCTCAGGAGAGGATTGATTTACACAAAATCTTTCCCATTATCCAGTTTCTTCAAGATTCACCAGAAGCTGTACTTCCTCTAGGGAACCTCCCCCTCACTGCTCTGACGCAGTGGTTCTAAGAATCACCTGGAACGCTTGTGTAAACACGGATGGTTGGGTTCCACCCTCAGAACTTCTGATTCAGGAGACCTGGGGTAGGAGCTGAGGGTGTGTATTTCTAATGAGTTCCCAGGGGATGCTGACGCTGCCGGTCCACCCTGAGAACCACTGCTCTGATGCATCACAGCAACTGGCATCGGTGTCACATAATTCAATGCTCAATGGTCTTGCTGTTCTCTAATTATGTCACAAGCTTTAGATGCAACTCCCTAACCAAAAACTGAAACACCAGGAGTGAAGGAAACTCAGAAGTTTTCCTCTGATCTTCCAGGAGGAGGGTGACCCTATCTGTCTTTGTCGTTGGCTGAGCCTTCTCCTTTGCAGGCCCCAGGCTGTGGTCTGCTGAACCTCCAAGGGGGTGTGGTTAGCCAGCAACTGCCGTATCTGTCTGTTGCAGCTGTGGCTTATTGCAAATTAACCCTTGGCCACTGGATGCCACTCTTCTGTCAGAGTTTTGGGCCCACCTCTAGCTGTGAAACTTCTACCAGTGAATTATTATTTCTGGTTTTACCTAAAGGTTACAGTGTGGAGTTTGATGAAATTGTGTAACTGATCGTAACGTCCATCTCTCCAGGGCACTGATGCCTGGGCTTAGGCAAACCACAGAGAGTTTCAGTTCCCATTGTTGCTTGTGTCCTGGTTTAATCTGAATCATCAAAAGCCTCTTCCACTTCCCAAGTTTCCCCCCTTGTGATGGGCTTGCTGAAGCCAGAGCTTGGCATTTTCATGCCTGTCCCGCACCTTGTCTTAGCCAGGAGACATTGACATCTAATTACATGCTCTTAGCGGTCATTGTTTTACCTCCTCTCTGTCTCCCTCAGCTGAGTGATACGTCCCTTCCACCATACTTTCCCAGCATCTTAGATGTATTTCTGTTGGAGATTTACAGGGCATTGTATTTATTCACTTATGTTGGGAGGCTGGCAGGATGGAGGAAAGTGTGCAGGCTTTGAGGTCAGACTCAGGCTCTGGTAGATTACCTGAATGGCCCCAATTCTTCACCCTTTCGCCATATGACTTGGCAGTTCACTCAAAGCTAGAGTATATTCCTCTGACTTCCCTGTGTTTGTCCATATAGCTTTCTTTGGCCAGTGGAGTCTAGCATAGATGATTCAACCAAGTTTGAAAGGTGCTTGCACACCCGGAGTTGCCCTTCTGGGTATATGCCATGCTCATAAGAACAATATACCCAAGGTAGCCTGATGTTCCCAGAAAGATGACAGATACTGGGAGCAGAGGCACTCTGAATCAAGCCCAACCTGGACCAAATCAAGACCAAGCTGACCTACAGATCACTCACTGAGAATAAATGAATGTAAATTTAAGCTACTGATATTTGGGGTGGTTTGTTGGCAACATTTTTGTGGCCATACATAGACAGGGGTTCAAATCTGATCTCTAAAACTCATAAGCTGTGGTTTTGAGATATAACCAGCCTTTCTGATGGTCTCACATTTAAATGGAGTTAGTAGTAGTTAATCTTTAGGGTCACCATTAAGTATTTAAAATGCCAAGCATGGGGCCTTAAAATCTCCTCTATGGCTACTGACCCATAGTACATATCCAGAAAATGTGTGATGGGTGCATGAATGGAGACTTAAAGAGTGATTAATGGTGAGACATGTCACATCGTGGGATTCAAGGGCTTGTTTACAATATTGCAACCATAGAATGAACCTATAGAAGTTTTCTAGGGATGTCAACCTCTCTTAATTTCTGGGGGATGAGAAGACTTCACTATACTTTGAGCATAGTATGAGAAAGTAGTTCTGTGTCATCTTGAGGCCTCTTTCACCTCTGTCATCTGCTGATCCTAGGATCCTCATTTTCTGAGAATTTGTTTCTTTCCACATGTGTGTGTCTGTCTGATCCTGCTCCTTGTTATGATATCTATGGCATGACTCCTCCCCTATTATATGGCCTTGCAGTTATTGAATACTTACTGCGTGTCAGACACTGTCTACAGCACTGAATTGTTATTCTCTCATTCAGTCCTCACGATCTCATCCAAAGATTTCCCATAGTATAGAGGAGGAAATTGAGGCTTGGAGAGGAGTAGGTCACACAGCCAGTAAATAGTAGAGGCAATATTCTACCCAATATCTAACTCCTAAACCCTTGCTTTTACTTTTACTTCATGTTATACTATAGATGAGTAGCTTTTCTAAAAAAAATAAATAGTTACCAGAAACTCCAGAGTTACCCTATAGGAATTATCAAGTGAGTCTGAGTGGAGATGTTGTCTGCAGAGGACAGGGGGTGTGACATTACACAAGAGCCCTGACTACAAGTTTGCTGGGGGTTCTGTTTGCAATTCAGATGCATATGACTTTTTTTTTTAATGTCTGAAAGTGGTTTGTGAGTTACCCACTAGTTTGTTGAACTTCAATGTCATTTGCCATTGAATCTCAGGAAAGGTGCTAGGTGGCCTGCCTGTTCGTCCTCTGGGCTAATTGTAATGGGCCGTTGTGATTCCAGACCCGCTATCATCTCAGGAAGGTCACAGGTTTTTCCTAATTAATGTTTATAACTCTCCCTGGTACCCTGAGAAGGGAGCAGAAAGACTTGCCAATTGCACTGTGATTTTCTTCCCACTGATTGATAATGGACTCTTGGGATCATCTAAACCCCATCCTTGGCCTGAATGTGTGGTTGACCCTCATGTGTGGTGGGTTAACTTGGGCACCGGATACAATTGCAGGTTTGATGACTTCTTCACAGTTGTCACGGATGGCCCCGGCCCCCCGCCTAGGATTTGGTCTTGTTCTTTTGCCCTCGCATGAAGAGATCTAGGATGCAAAGTTAGACTGTCTTCTTCCTACCCATTTTTTATTACTATTATTTTTTAATCTTTATTTATTTTGAGAGAGAGAGACAGAGTGCGAGTGGGGGAGGAACAGATAGAGAGGGTGACACAGGATCCAAAGCAGGCTCCAGGCTCTGAACTGTCAGCACAGAGCCTGATGCAGGGCTCCAACTCACGAACCATAAGATCATGTTCTGAGCCAAAGTTGGACGCTTAACTGACTGAGTCACCCAGGCACCCCTGTTTATTGTTTTATTTTTACCACATTGAACTGATTGGGAACACCATCAGTGAACCTGATGTCACTGAATTCCTGCTTTCCCAAAGGTGAGACTTTTTCTGAACAAGTCAAGTAACTTGGAAACAATACTATTGATTACCTCAAATAAGCCCCCCTACTGTTTTGTTAACAGAACTCCAACTTTGTTCATATAATTGCCTTTCAGGTGACATTATCCCCACCTTGGGGGGTAATCCTGATTATTCTAAGCCATGTGTGGTCTTCTCTTTGCCCTAGACAGTTAATGGTGTGCAGTGGGCAGGTGACCCAGTTTTCTCTACTGATATCTGAGGAGAAGTCTTTTGGTGCAGAGACATTTGGGAAAATGTTTCCTCACTCTGAAAAAGGAAACATCAGGAAGAAATGGCCTTTTCTGGCTGGTTATTGTCCAGTGTGCAAGCAGAACCTAAATTGTGGTAGCTTTCTTATGACCAACTTTCTTGTGGAAGCCCATTGAGGAAAAGAAATAAGCTAAGGGTGGTAGGGCAGAAAAAAGTTGGTCCTTGATAGTTTCACTGAGTCTCTGAATGGACCATCACTGGAGCCATCTTCCTTTGGCACTTGTGTTATGTGAAATAGTAAAATGTCTTCGTTGCTTAAACCATTTAAAGCTGAGTGTTTTGTTAAGTGGAGCTAAAAACATCGTCATGATAAAAAAAAAAGTTCTTTGTGACAATATGAAAATTCCAAGTAGATTTTAGGATTGCACTGGCTGCCTTAGCTGTTCTATAGCTGTTCTCTCCTTGTTTCATTGCTCTTTGACTCTGGTTCATTTAGAGGCTTCTGAGTGAGTTTCTCTTGCATTCCATTCAACACTGGTCCACTCTGCAGCCTAAGCTCCCAAGCATGGTGCTTACTGGTATGATGCAGCAGGGATGTATAACCCACATGGAGACATAATAGACAACTTTCTAAAAATCCTTTGTCCACTCTGAGCACTTATGAGCAGTGGCAGGGCATATAATGGGATAATCCAGGGAAGCGGATTTGCTTTATTTCCACTCAGCCACTTACTAGTGATGTGACCTTGGATTATGTTATATAAATTCTGAGCCATGGTTTTCTCATGTATAAAATGGAATCTTATTTTTTTTCAATATATGAAATTTATTGTCAGATTGGTTTCCATACAACACCCAGTGCTCATCCCAAAAGGTGCCCTCCTCAATACCCATCACCCACCCTCCCCTCCCTCCCACCCCCCATCAACCCTCAGTTTGTTCTCAGTTTTTAAGAGTCTCTTATGCTTTGGCTCTCTCCCACTCTAACCTCTTTTTTTTTTCCTTCCCCTCCCCCATGGGTTTCTGTTAAGTTTCTCAGGATCCACATAAGAGTGAGAACATATGGTATCTGTCTTTCTCTGTATGGCTTATTTCACTTAGCATCACACTCTCCAGTTCTTAAACACCCTCCATGTAAGGTGGTTATAAAGGTTAGATCTTATAAATGCCTGGCCTTTGTCTGCCCCTCCAGTCTACTTCTGTTCCAGCCACTCTAACCCCTTCCCAAGTCTTCCAAAGTGCTTTGCCTTCTCTCACCACAGGACCCTTGCACATGCTGTTTTCTCTGTGAGGGATGCTCTTTCCTCACTCTCTCATCCCTCACCTTCTGGTGAACTCCTATTCACCCGTCATGCTCTCAGCTCAGGTGTCCCTTTCTTTGCTGAGTCTCCTCCATAGATCATCTTTCTTTGTTGTTCTCATGAAACCAAATTCCTTTCAGAGCTTTTATCACAGGTCCCAGTCATTTTTTATTATTTATTTCTTACTATCTTATTACTGTGATGTTTGGTGTATGTTGGTTTTCCCCAGTAGCTTGAAGTTCCAAGAAATCAGGGATCACATCTCATGTTGCTATCTGTTGTATCCCCGAGTGGCTGGATCAGTGCTATTCCTAGAATAGTATTCAACAAAATTTGTTGAATGAATGCATGAATATGCAAATTTCTGATATTTAGCAGGGGCTCAGTAAATCGTAACTGCCATTGTTAGCGTGTTCTCTTATCAGACTTTCCAGCCATTTCATATTTCCTTATGTTCTTTTGAATGGAATCCAGAGTATTTCATCACTAAGTTGCCCTTTACATATGGTACAAAGGAGCAGATGGTAGAGTATCGTCAGAAATCCCAAAGGACTTTACTTTTCTGAGCCTCAGTTTCTTCATTTATGCATGAGTTAGAGCCTTACTTTTCTGGCATTCTTAACACTTTCAGTTGTAGGGCAAGTCACAGGGGGACTATGGTCATCTTCCTGGTTCATTGATTTTACCTGAATATTTGGGGAAAGCGAAGCCTATATGATTAATTAATAAAACAAAAAGGCTTCCTTGAATCAAATTGCAAAATGTGCACACATTTTAAGGTAAAGGAATCTACCCCCAGATTCCTTGGTGATATGCATTCGTGTGTCAGAATCACCCAGGCTCTGTCCCCAGGGATTTGGTTTTAACTGGCCAG